>NC_092049.1:131329069-131629069 GCF_003086295.3 Arachis hypogaea | reverse complement strand
TTATACTCCTGCTGGTTGTTGGGAGGTCTGAAGGAAGTAGAAAGGGAAGTATTAGTTAGACTGAAGGATCTTTAGTTAGTTGCCGCTTACGGTTTAGCTTGTTTATAAGCTTTGATATTTTCTGGAGGAAGTTCTAGGATTGCCTTCGGCTTTCCTCTATTATTATGTATTATATATGTGGAAGCTGTTACCGTACTGGGGACCTCTGGTTCTCACCCATGCGGATTTTGTGGTTTTCAGATGCAGGACGCGAGGCTTCTCGTTGAGGCATGCTGGAGACTTCTGGATTAGCGAAGATCCTTTGTTCTTGGGACTCTGTTTTGGTTTATATATCTTGTTTAGATACTTTTATCTCCATTACATAATACAAACTGTGATTACTCCTTCTAGAGGGGATTTTGGAGAATAGGTTGTATGTATTTGTGTCCCTTTGGGTTTCCTTTGGGGTTTCCTTATTTTATTATATGTATATATTATTATGCTCGGACCGGTTATCTTCGCAGCCGGATTTTGAGTCTTGATATTCCCGTTTTTGACACTCTTTATATATATGATCTTGCGTTAGCTTATCCTTTGCTCGTTACGTTATCGATCGGAGTGTTGCGCGTTCGAGTTACGGTTTTTGTTTACCCCTTTTTCTACAAAGGCTCCTAGTTATAATCAATTATTCATACTACTATACGTACTAAATTTTTGTTTTAGAGGTCGTAATACCTTGCCATCTCTGAATTATGACTTAAGCATAAGTCTCTGTATGGTAGGGTGTTACAGTTCCGACATGGTGGTTGGACCTCAGCTCGGCTTTAGATCCCGCTCTCTCTCCCTCGCGCGTCTCTCCTCCTTGCATGGTCTCCTCGGCGCTGGCACCAACGGCCACGCGACGCGACGGCGGTCCTGAGCTGCGCGGCGGCTCCCTTGCGGTACTCTCCTTCTCTCTCAGATCTCCTCCCTCTTCTTCCTCCCCTTTCCTTCTTTCTTTTCTTCGTTCTTCTGCTTTTGCTTTTTTTCTCTTTCTTTCTTTCTTTTGATATGTTTACTGAAGGAAAGAAAATAGGTGTGGCGGCTAGGGTTAATTTAGGGAGTTAGGGTTAATTTGGTTAAAGTTAGGGTTTGGATTTAATTTAGGAAAATTTGTCTTTAATAATTTTAATCAAATTAGGATTTGTTTTATTAATTTCAAATCTAATTTAATCATTAAAACTAATTTAGAAATATTATTTAATTATCAATTTACTAATTAACATTTAATTAGGTATTTTAATTTAAGATTAGAAATAATATAATTAATTTTCTCTGTCTATAAAAATTACGGTATTAAATTCAAAAATCTCAATTATTTTACTAAATCGTATGGAATTCTTATTCTTTTCCAACTGTTAAGTTGTATAATTTAAATATATAAAATTATTCAATAATTATAAGATTAAGTAAAATTTCTAATTTAATTGTCAAAACTTGATTTAATTACTTCTAATAAAATAATTTCTAAAATAAAATCTTTAATGAATAAATAAATTGAAATTAACTCATAATATTTTTTTTTTGAAAATTATGGGTCTTACAGGTACATCTTATTGATTCGAACCGAAGCTCTTTGATTACGAAAACCTTCCAGATCTAATGCGTCAGTTGAACATTGACAAATAAGATTTAATTTATGTACGTACAATGATATTTCATATTTTTTTTTATTATAGTCAGGTGAAAAGTGAGATCTAATGTATGTTACAATGTTGTATTGATAAGGATGTATTTTTTTATTTTTTTCAAAATTTAAAAAATTACATATAGATCGGAAAAAAGATTTGAACATTAAAATAAATTTGAATATAAAAATGGAATTCAAATTATTAGGGCAAAAAGATATACTCTTAACATGCAATGTAATTCATCTATGTTTCTAGAACGAATAAGTCTGTAACAAGTGTATTTTGTGAATAAATTACAAACTTTTTACAATTGACACACTACCTATTTAATTCATAGAATTAATGGTAAAATTAGTCACTAAAAGATAGTTTGTTCGTTGAATTTATTATCAAAATTTTTTCAATTAAATTAGTCCATAAAAAATTTAAAATTAATTGCATTTCTCCTTTCGTTAATGGATTAATATTCTCCGTTAACAATTACCAATGACATCAAGAGTATCTTCTCAACCCCCATAAATTGTTGATCTCCTTTCATCATTTTTGAATTTTTCATCATGGTGAAAAACAATTGTTTTCTGCATTTGCTATGAATCTCTAAATATTTTTCATAGGACTATGTCAAAACTACATAAATCAGGAGACAATATGAATCATAATAATTTTACAAACAATTCTGCTAGATAACTGACTAGGAGTGCAGTTAACTAGTGAAAAAAGGTGTCCATTTACGAAAAAAATAGAACCCCGATTCTAGAGTCAACTTAATTTCACTTTCAATCCCATTCACAATAAAATAAACAACCACAAAAAAAAAACAAAAATAAACATCCGAAGCATAACAAGAAAATATCTAAAATTATTGTAAAAGATTATCCAAAACTCTTTCCCTTATGGTAAAGAAGAATGCATCCTTTTCGGATATAGAAACATCCAAAACCTAACAAAAGAGATATCCAAAATAATTTAAAAAATCCAAAACCTAATAAAATGAGACATCTAAAATTGTTGAAAAAAGAACATTTGAAAACTAAGAAAAGAAACATTTAAAACTATTCAAAAAAATAATTCAAATCCTAAAAAAAATATCAAAATTAAAACAAAAGAAAAAATACATTCAAAATATATAAAAAATAATCAACCACAAAAAAAAAACATCCGAAACTGTAACAAAAAAAACATCCAAAATCATTGTAAAATATTATCGAAAAGTTTTTCAATTATAGTAAAACAGAACGCAATACTTTTGAATACAGAACACATCCAAAATCTAACAAGAGATATATTCAAAAGTATTTTAAAAAAAAAATCTAAACCTAACAAAGCAAGACATCCAAAATTGTTGAAAAAAGAGCATTCGAGAACTAAGAAAAGAAACATCTAAAACTATTAAAAAAATTTATCCAAAACCTAAAAAGAAAAAATATCCAAAATATAAGTAAAAGAAACATTCAAAACAGATATAAAAACACATCCGAAATCTAGGAGAAAGAAACATCTAAAACTTGTAAAAAGAATCATCCAACACATTTGAGGCCTCTTGCTAAGAGCCTTTTGGTGAACCTGGGATTGGGTTGATGTTGTTGTGCGCTAAAAATGCCACGAACAGAACGTGAAGCTCTTTTTTGTCGTCGAAGCCATGCTTTTACAAATAGAAACCAAATTAGGGATGGAGATATTATTAAAGTGATATTTTTTTATGAATCTTGATTAGTGAATGTGTAGGATGGCAAATTGCAATGGAAGGCATTGCGGCACGAGAAATTGCAGGGTGGGTGCACATCATGACACGAGAAATTGTAGGGTAAGGTGTGCACATCACGAGACGAGGTGTTGCATGGAGAGACGCAGCATCACAGCGATCAGGGTTGGAGGGGAGGGGTGCGGCGCCGCGGAGAGAAGAGTTGGAAAGAAAATGCAGCAGCGCGCGAGCAGTGATGGACCTTGAAGGCTTTCAGGCGGAACTGCAAAGAGAGGTAAGAGCGTCGCGCGGGAGAGCAATTGGAGGGAGAGGTCACAATAGGGGGTTGAAATTGGATGGCGCATGTTTCTGAACCTAATCCTAATTTTTGGGAACAAAATACAATTTGTTAAAAAATTTTGAAAAGTTGTTCATGTTGGTTATACATAGAGTTGGTTACCTATACTTTCTCTTTTATCAAAGAAAAACATCTTTCAGCATTAAATGTTAAAATTTTTTAACATACATTTAAAATCCATATGAATTACTATTGTGCATTTAGACGAAATTTACATAGAATATTATTTTTGTCCCAAATAAATCTGGGTGAAATATTTTGGATTATTTTAGAGGGAAGTTAAAACTAATATCAAAAAATTTGAGGCTGATTACACATAAATTTATAATAGAATTTTAACATTTTTCAAAATGAGTCTCAATTAAGTGTAGAGTTATTATGCACGTTCAAATGAAATACAACCGAATTCTAATTTTTATCTTATACTCGTTACTAATTTCTTTAAAAAAACTTTTGTGCCATAAAAAAATGTTTGAAAAGAAATTTTCGGACCAAATTTAGCTGAGTTTGAATCTATTTTTTTATAACCTACACCGAAATCCGTTAAAAAAGTTATTTTTAAACAACAAATGTATTTATTTGGTACTTAATTTTATGGCTAATTTTTTTATAAACTAAATTGATATGATTAGACAATAATAAATTAAATTCACTTTTCAACAATAATTTTTTTTCATAATTATTCCGAACAACATTCTAGACTTTATTTTTTTCCCTTAAATACTCTTAATTCTAAATAATAATTTTTTCCATAATTCTTGCCTTTATTTTTCCCATAATAATGAAAATTTGAATCCCTTTTGACTTTATAATTAATGCGTTCATGTATCTAGTTACAATTTTATTAGGTATAATTAATGCAATTTGTTTGAGATGCAATGGATGTATAAATATCCTTCTATGCGGTGCAAAATTCATATGATTCTTTACTACTCATGCTAGATATATTTGTTCTATATCGTTTAAGGTCTCATGGCTCATATGGCCCTCCTTGTCTTCGTTATACAGTTTTCCTGTTTTATATATGTATTATGTCTTTAAAAAAGATAATTGTAGATCTACATATCAACTCAATAAAGTACCAAAAAATTATATTATAATATTTGTTAAACATACTTTTTGTAAGTGTGTTAGCAACGCCACTACCTACATTGCTACATTGAAAGGGACATCAAATTGTGAATAATTTGAATGTTTCATTGGAACACATTCATCTAAGGCGCATTCAAATACATATGTTGGTGGGAATGCTCAAAAGAATGTTCATTATGAGGTTTGGGTTGCCATTGAAGATTTTACTATTATCGTTTTCTTTTTTGTTGAGAATGTAATTCAGGAAGTGTCTTCCTGAGTTAGTTATGTAATTATATTATTTTGTTAGAGTGACAACGAAAATTTCTGTCAATAATTAATCGGAAAAAGAATTTATAAGAGGAACAACAAAAATCTATGTCAATAATTAATCGGAAAAAGAATTTATTCATTCAAGAATTTAATGTTAGATATCTAAAATCTAACAATCACATATTTAAAATACATGCAAATTGGTTGATTGTTCCCTGTAATTTATCCAAGTGTATAATATATAAGTCATAATATAATTGTATTTATCATTTTACTTTGGTGTGTACGCAAATGATGTATGTTTTTATTTTTTTTATTGAGAATCAAATGCTTTATTTAAAGAATAATAATTTAAATGGATTCTTAGTAAATTTTATATTAAATAATTTGATCTCCAACAATTTTTATTTAAAGGTTATTGAGAATTATTTCACTTTGATAGATTTTGGTTTTTCTTTTGCTTTTATTAAAATTTTTAATATGTGTAGAACAATTAGATTCTTAAATAATTTTATTACAGGATAATTAAGTTGTAAAAAATATGTCATGATAAGATAAATTAATCACTTTTCAAAAAATAAAAAGTTTGTCTTGTAGTCATTCTCGAAACTTTTTAAAGTAATAAAATTTTGTTTTAAAATTTCTTAAGAACCAATTTAATTGCTTACTGAACTAATTGTGAAAAAACTTAATTAAATGTACTTTATAACTCTTTCATTACTAGAAACACACCTAGTATCGATGGATTTACTATTGGAAAAAATTCTGACTAAAATTTCTATCGGATTTAGCGTCGCCACAGATGACACAAATGACGAATTTTGGTTTTTCTCCGCCAAATGTTACTATCGGACAAGTAATTCAGATGAAAATTCCACAAAAAATTATGGGTGTAATTAAAAAAGTTTGCTCTAAGTCTTAATTTTTATTCGACAAAAATCCCAATTTGAAAACGCTTCAACGTTTCCTATTATCATAGAATAAATTTGATGGTAATACCAACGATAATGACCTTATTTAAATCGAATTTGTCGTCCTCTCTCCTTCACTTCTGAAAATAACCCTTCCCCCAAACCCCTCTACCCTCCCCACCTAGATACCACCTCCATCAACAACCTTCATCCAGCCGCCATTGCAGAGCCCTCGGTACTCGTCTTTTTAATGTCCTAACCGCACCTTAACAAGTCACATTGTGCCTGCCTCCACCACATACCGCACCCTAATCTCCTTTCTTTTGGCGCTTTCTCTGTCCTTAAAGTGACTGCTACTGCCGCATTGAAGTTGTTGTCACCACTGGCGCTCTATCTCACTGAAGAAGTTTTTACTAAGTCCTTAGTTGTGCTATTTCTGTTTGTATATATATTAATTATAGTTTTTCCTCGCCTTATCATTATGTTCTTTTAAGAGGAATAGGAGTCGTGTTTGTAACGATATGTATTTATATAACATTTGTATGTATTTTGTGTAAGAAGTTTTGTTTATATATGCATATTTGTAAAAGGTGAAAAAGATCTTACGATTTTTCAAAGAAAACAGCGATACGGTTTTTAGAGTTAAAGACTCCTATTTTATTGTTAACTATATAGAAGTCGTCATAATATTCCTCGCTATCAGAGTGGTGCAGCCAAAAGCGTGATATTCTAGTTAATAATAGTAAGGATGTTACAGAATACTAACCATTCTGCTTAGATTAGAATTGTAAAAAAAAAAAAGGAAAATTGAATAAATAATTTACGATAAGTTGTTCTGGAGATTAAATTATAATAGCTAGTGATATATAAATATTCTTATTTATTGTATTAATTTTAGATAAATTTTATGTCAATTTTTTTATTATCTATTATAAAATAGAATATGCACTTGTTCTAATAATTCAGTCAATAGTTAATAATAAATGAGTTTTATATGAATTATGATGTTCAATTTAAATTGAACACACCTAAGATTTAACATAATTCTAAAAATATAATATGTTAATAATTTTTCTAAGTCAGAGTGAAAAGATTAAAATGCTATATCTTTAGTTCAATTTGTATAAATAAAGAAATTAAAAAATAGTAATTGTTCTGAGGGTTACCTGAAACTGTAGGTCGATCTCGAATGAGATCTGCTGTGGTGGTCGGCGCTGATGTGTCCGACTTGTTGGACTTGCTGGTGATGCTGATCCTTCGTCACCGGAGCGTGGTGGTACCTGCAAGGGACTCTGATGCTTAAGTTAGCAAGGGTATTAAGCAGGTTTTTAGTAGAATCAGAGTATGAGTTATACCTGGGTGCTCCAGTGTATTTATAATGTTGTAGAGTGATCTTTTTCCTGGAGATAAGATAGTTTAGTTATCTTATCTTATCTTCGAGTGGAGTTATCTTTATCTCTGTGGGAACCGCCCTTATCTCTCTAGGCTTGAGCTGCCTTTGGACTTGGGTCGTGTTCCTCTGTTTGGGCCCTTTTCTGGGCTTTCTTGGTGACTTGGCTGAACTCTTTTAAAGAGGTCGGGTAGTTCTGACCTGAAGAGGTCGGTCGATTCAGCCCGAGTCGGACAGCTCGACCCAGGGTATGAACAGTTTCCCTGCTCGAGCGTGATCTTCCTTTTGAGGTCGAATCCTGGCTTAGGATTTTAATCCTTTTCTTGGAGAAGCCGAGCTCGAGCATTGTCGATTTCTTCTTTGTAGAGTTTCTCTTTGAATATGGAACATTTTTTCTTTTCCTTTATCCTTTGGAAACGTGCGTTTCTTCGCCTTGGGAATGTGCGAGGGTTTTTAATAACCCCTTAACTCTTCTTTTTTGCCGTTTTCCCTCTTTTTCATTTTGAATTGGACTTCCAAAAGATTTTGCTTCCATTTCTTCTTCCATTTGCTTACTATAACTCCATCCTTTCCCTTCCGTTTTTTTGGCTCGCCTGGGATTTTTGTTTTCACATTTTCACGCTTCTCTCTGTGGCGCCATTGGTGGTTGTTGGTGCTTCGCTTGTTTGAAAGGTGATCTTTGGTCTCGTTTCCCGTCTTCAACTTCTCAGTGTTCATCGTCTCCTCCCTTTTGCAGGTAGGTTTTCTTTCTGTTTCTTTCTTTTACCTCTTTCACCGTTCTTCTTCGTGCTTGCATTGTTCTATTTTTGGCAAAGTTTTGATTTTGCTTGAATTTACATTGGAAAGCTTGAACCTTTTCGTATCGTCGTGCTTGATTATTGCCGTGATGCATGTTTTTCTTCGACTTATATATGCTCCTTGGTGTATTCCCTGATAATTTGATGCTTTTAGGGTTTTGCATGTTGTCACTGCTTCTGACCGTACCTTTTGTGGCTTATGAACTGCTTGATTCTGAAAAATATTGTGCCTTTTGTTTGAAAGAAGGTTATTTTTCTTACTGAGATGACCTTGTAGATTTTCCTGAGTCCTCGCTCTGTTACTACCTCCAAAGGATGCCCCTGGACCTTGGGTTGTGTCCCGGGGTTTCCTTTTGCTATTGTATCTGTTTTCATCCGAGCTGTTTTTGTTATGCCCGAGTTGTTTATTTAGTAATCCCTCTCTCTTTTTCTTTGCTGTAGGACTAGTTGACCATGTCTTCTCACAAAAATATTGTTGAGACATCTTCCAAGGTCCCTGAGGGTATGTCTGACTGGTTGGACTCCCTCGTCCTGATGTGTGTTTCCGTAGTTAATTCTGAGTTCTGCACGGAGCTTAGAAAACATCACCGAATCTGTAGTAGTAGGGATCAGGAGAAAAACTATGAATTGGTAGCGCCTGACTTCGATGAAAGGGTTTGCTTTCCTGCTCTGACCCAGGGGGAACGCCCTTTCTTTTATGCTTACGACTACTTTTTTAGCCAAATGAACATCACCCTTCCTTTTACCTCCTTTGAGATCGACTTGTTGTGGTCGTGTAATGTAGCTCCATCCAAATTCCTGGGGCTTTATCAAGATCTTTCAGTTGCTTTGCCAAGAGTTAGATGTCAAACCTTCTCAAACTCTCTTTCTTTATCTTTTTATTTTGACTAAGACTAGGATCTCTTCAAAAAAGAAAGCTTCTTGGATTTCCTTTCGGTCTGCTCAAGGACATAAAGTGTTTGCTATGTATGACGAGTCCTTTAGGGACTTTAAGAATTACTTTTTTAAGGTCCGAGCTGTTGAGGGAGCTCGACCATTTTTCTTAGAGTCGAATAATGAACCTGCCTTCCCCTTGTGTTGGCAAAAGAATGTTGTGGTGTCTCGATACTCGTGGGAGATGCTTGACGAGGTCGAGCAGGCTTTTGTGACTGTGTTGGAAGATATTTGGGGGCAACCTCCCCATCTCGATACAAAGAGATTTTGGGGGATCCCTCTCTTATCCGAGCTGAGCTGGGTAGTAACCGACTTCTCTTACTCTGTTTTATTTGCTTTTGCTTCTTTTCCTTCCAGTTTGTAACCTATTTTTTGGTCGACTTTTTTTCAGAGATGGCAAAGACCAATGATTCCATGAAAGCCTTTAAGAAGGCGAGGAAGGCCACCGCCGCCCAGAACATCTTGGCTAAAGCTGCAGGGGAGGGATCTTCTCAAGTTCCTCCTAAGGGGCCGATCTTGAGCTCTACTGCGCCGAGGAGGATGATTCCAACTCCTCAGGTCCATTTGGTTGATCCTCCCCCGACTTCTGCTGCTACTTCTATTGGCCCTCCTCCAAAAAGACAGAGGAATGTTGAGCCCTTCAATTTGGATGCCCCTGACTTTGATGCCGTTGGGTTTGTTGATCAACAGATTGCTCCTTACGGTGTTGTTCCTACTGACGATGTCTCTCTTCTTCGTCATTTGGACTTTATTATTCGGAGTAGTATTAAGATGGCACAAATGGGAGCAGCTTTATACCGAACTACCTAGGATCTTCCCATTCATGCAACAAAGGCTTTTTTGGAGGAGGCTAAATCAGAGTTCAACAGAATCAAGGGTTTGAAGGAGGAGCTTGAGGTGAAGGTGGCAAAGCTGGAAAAAGAGTTGGAGGGTGAGAAGACTTGGGCTACTGTTGTGGTGGCTTCTGCGAACTTGGCTGAGGAGATGGCATTGAAGCATAAGGAGAGCTATGTCCTTTACTTATGGGGAGATGATAGAGCTCAGGCAGAGGTTGGAGTCTGCTCAGGCCGACTACACCGAGCTCCAGGGTCATCTTGTAGGTAGCGTGAATGCTGCTTATGAGAATTTGAAGGCTCAGGTTCGAGTTCTTGTGCCTGAGCTCGACCTCACCCTATTCAGCTTGGACAACATTGTAGTAGATGGTAAGATTGTTCCTGATGGCTCGGATGATGATGATGTAGATGTAGACCCTCCTCCTATGCCATCTGCAAAAGTCTCTGCTGCCCCGGCTTCTTCGATTCCTAATACTGAAGTCGTCCAACCCGAGTCTGACCCTGATGTCCAGATCTTGAACCGGGATGATGGGACTGTAGATGTAATTCCTACAAAGATCATCTACTCTTCGTCGACTCAGGGTGCTGCTCCTGATGAGAACCTGGATCTTTGATAAATTTTATTTGATGTTTTGTACAGCCCGGTTTGTGGGCTTTTTGAACTCTTGTTTGTTGTTGGTGGTTTATTTGACCTTGGATATTTTAGTTGCTTTTCTTTTAGCAACTTTATTTAGAAAAAACAAAGTAGTTTCTTAGGCTCTTGGGGTCGACTTCAAGCAGCATCTTGAGTCTGTTATTATAGCAACCTTGTTTCTTTTGTGATATGTTTGTCTGCATCTTTTTTACACTTTCTGGAATCTTGAGAGTGTTGGAGTTTTGCTATCCGACCTCTTTTGATTGCCTTTGTGCTTTATTTCCTGCTTTAGTCGAAGCTAGCTTTGTTTAACTATTCTTCTTCGCATTCTTTGATAGAATACTTGTAGATTGATTTTATGGCTTTCTGGGTCCGACGTGAGTCCCTTATAGCGCATGCCTTCTGTCGGCCGACTTCTTTCGTGTAGTCTTTGTAGTAATCCCTTGGAATTTACTTTTTATAACTCTGTCGCTTTGATTTGGCTTAGGCCAACTTCTTCATCTCGGTCTGTTTGAAGTTGTTTCTAGTAATCCATTTTATTTGGACCTTGTCAGGTCTCTTTTTATGGATTACTATTTATAACTTTTTGTAGCTTTTTCAGGCCGACTTCATTATGTCGGTCCTTTCTAAGTTATTTTCAGTAATCCATATTATTTGGACCTTTGTCAGGTCTCTTTTATGGATTACTTTTTATAACTTTTGTGGTTTTGTTGGGCCGACATCATCATGTCGGTCCCTTCTAAGTTATTTTCAGTAATCCATATTATTTGGACCTTTGTCAGGTCTCTTTTATGGATTACTTTTTATAACTTTTGTGGTTTTGTTGGGTCGACTTCATCATGTCGGTCCCTTCTAAGTTATTTCTAGTAATCCTCTTTTTTAGGGCTGGCCAGGCCTCTTTCTAAGGATTACTTTTTATAACTTTTGTTGTTGTAGTCGACTGGTCCGACTTCTTTATGTCGGTCCGTCTTTAAGTTATTTCTAGCAATCCATTTTTGTTGAGGCCTCGTCAGGTCTCTTCCTATAGACTACTTTTTGATAACTTCTTGCATTATTCTGTTTTTGTCGCTTTTTATCTTGCCGATTTTATAGAAATTGAGTTTGATCCTCGCTTGGTCGACCTTTGATGAATTCGGTTTTCATCTTTGTTGATCTTTATCGTGATCGAGCAGTGAATTTAGTTTTCACTTTTTGTCGATCTGTAGCTTTATAATCGGGCGATGAATTTTTTGCGTTTCAGACTAATGCGTCTTGATAAAGAGGATTTGTAGAAAATCTGAAAAAACTTTATTCAAAATAGAAAATATGCAAATACATACATGTGGGTGCTTTACCCCTCTAAGTCAGGCAGTTCATAGATCTTGGCTTGGCGCCTCGTTAAAAAACTTTTTTAGGAAAAAGAGTGCACCTTATCCTAAGATCTTTATTACCTCCTAACTGTAATACCTTCTTAGGTTGCAGGCGTGCCATGACCTTGGCAGCTCTCGCCCTTTGAGTTCGGACAGCCTGTAGTAGCCCTTTCTGAGTACTTCTATGACTCGGTAGGATCCTTTCCAGTTCGTCGCCAGCTTTCCTTCTCCAGGTCGACTTGTTCCGATATCATTTCAGATTAGGACGAGGTCGTTGTTGGCAAAACTTTGCTGTACTACTTTTTGATTGTACCTTGAGGCCATTCGACGTTTTAGCGCCTCCTCCTTGATCCGAGCTCTTTCCCGTATTTCTGAAAGTAAGTCGAGCTCTTCTCATTGAAGTTGGGAGTTGGCCTCTTCGCTGTAGAAGATCATTCTGGGGGACCTTTCTTCAACCTCTACTGGGATCATTGCCTCCATTCCATAAGCTAGTCGGAAGGGTGACTCCCCTGTCGTGGAGTGTGGACTTGTGGGAGCTCTTCGGCCCAGGCTCCCTTTGCATCCTGTAATCTCCGTTTTAGCCCGGCTAATATAACTTTATTGGCGGCTTCTGACTGTCCATTGGCCTGGGGGTGTTCTACGGACGTGAATTGGTGCTTTATTTTCAGGTCGGCCACTAATTTTCTGAAGCCTGTGTTTGTGAATTGAGTGCCATTGTCTGTGGTAATGGAGTATGGAACCCCAAACCTTGTGACAATGTTTCTATATAGGAATTTTCGACTTCTTTGAGCAGTGGCATTAGCTAGGGGTTCTGCCTCAATCCATTTTGTGAAGTAGTCGACCCCTACAATGAGGAATTTTACTTGTCCTGATCCTTGGGGAAAAGGTCCCAGGAGGTTGAGTCCCCATTTTGTGAATGGCCAAGGTGAGGTTATACTGATGAGCTCTTTTGGTGGGGCGATATGAAAGTTGGCATGTTTCTGACATGGTGGGCATGTCTTGACGAACTCAGTCGCTTCTTTTACCAAAGTTGGCCAAAAGAATTCGGCTCGGAGTAATTTCTTGGAGAGAGCTCGTGCTCCCAGATGATTGCCACATATGCCACTGTGTATTTATTCCATGACCTCTTTTGTGTTGGAGGTCGGTACAAATTTTAATAGGGGTGTTGAGATTCCTTTCTTGTATAGAGTATTGTTTATGATGGTGTAGTATTGTGCCTCCCGTTTTAACCTCTTTGCCTCCTTTTTATCTGTGGGGAGTGTTTCTGTTTTGAGGTAGTTAATTATAGGAGTCATCCATCCTTGATCCAGGCCTGTTATGGTTAGGACCTTTTCTTCTTCCGAGATTAACGGGATCTGTAGTATCTCCTGGATGAGGCTTCTATTGTTTCTCCTGGTTTGGTGCTGGCTAGTTTTGAGAGTGCATCAGCTCGAGCATTCTGTTCCTGAGGAATGTGGCGGACCTCATATTCCCCGAGTTGTCCGAGCTGTTCTCTGGTTTTATCCAAGTACTTTTTCATGGTGGGATCTTTGGCTTGGTAGCTCCCCGCTATTTGTGAGGTGACTACTTGTGAGTTGCTGAAGATGATAAGTTTTTGAGCTCTGACCTCCTTAGCCAGCTTCAAACTAGCCAGTAATGCCTCATATTCGGCTTGGTTGTTTGAAGCAGGGAACCCAAATTTGAGGGAAAGTTTGATTTGGGTTCCCTGGTTGCTTTCCATTATCACACCTGTGCCACTCCCTGTTTTATTCGAGGAGCTGTCTACGTAGAGATTCCATTCTGTAGTGATTTTTGGTGTGTCAGTAAACTCTGCAATGAAGTCAGCCAGATACTATAATTTGATGGTTGTCCGAGCTTCATATTGAAGGTCGAATTTGGATAACTCGACTGCCCACTGTAAGATTCTTCCTGCTAAATCTGTTTTTTTGCAAAATGCCTTTTATGGGCTGATTGGTTCGAACCTTGATGATGTGAGCTTGGAAATATGGACGAAGTCGTCGAGACGTTAGGATGAGAGCATAGGCGAATTTTTCTATTTTCTGGTAGTTCAGTTCGGATCCTTGTAGTGCTATGCTGATGAAGTATATAGGTTATTGTCTGCTTTCGTCTTCTCTGACCAGTGCTGAGACTATTGCCCGATATCTTACTGCGAGATAGAATACAAGCGGTTCTCTTTCTCGTGGCCGAGTTAGGATAGGTGGTTGTCCCAGGAACTTTTTGAAATCCTGGAAAGCTTGCTCTCACTCCGTTGTCCATTTAAACCTCTTTCCCTTCCTTAGAGTGGCGTAGAAGGGGAGGGATTTTATTGCTGATCCGGCTAGAAATCTGGACAAGGCTGCCAATCTTCCATTGAGTTGTTGTACCTCTTTGGCACAGGTCGGACTCTTCATGTTGAGTATAGCCCGACATTTATCCGGATTTGCCTCGATTCCTCTTTGTGTGAGCATGAAATCCAAGAATTTACCAGCTTCTACTGCGAAGGTGCATTTTGCAGGGTTAAGTCACATGCCATGCCTTCTTATAGTGTCGAATACTTGGGTGAGGTTGGACAGTAATGACTCCTCGTTTTATGTCTTTACTAACATGTCATCCACATATACCTCCATGATTTTTTCGACATGGTCTGTGAAGACTTTATTCATTAATCTTTGATAGGTGGCTCCTGTGTTTTTGAGTCTGAATGGCATGACAATGTAGCAGTAGTTTGCTTTTGAGGTCAAGAATGAGGTTTTTTCTTGATCAGGTGGGTACATTGGGATTTGATTGTATCCTGAATAGGCGTCCATAAACGAGAGGTATTTGTATCCGGAGGAGGCATCCACCAGAGCGTCGATACTTGGGAGTGGATAAGGATCTTTTGGACAGGCTTTGTTGAGATCGGTGTAATCGGTGCACATTCGCCACTTCCCATTTGATTTTTTCACCAAGACGATGTTGGCTAGCCATAGTGGGTACTTAACTTCTCTTATGAATCCTGCCTCTAGTAGAGCTTGTACCTGTTCTTTCACAGCTTGGGATCGTTCTGGTCCGAGCTTTCTACGTCTCTGCTGTACTGGCCGAGATCCTGGGTATACTGCCAACTTGTGGCACATTAGCGTGGGGTCTATACCTGGCATGTCTGCAGCCTTCCATGCGAAGAGGTCGACATTATCTCTTAAGAACTGTATGAGGGACTTCTTTGTGTCTCCTTTTAGAATTGTGCCAATATTGGTTGTTTTATCTGAGTCATCTCCGATCTGGACTTTTTCTATCTCGCCTTCAGGTTGTGGACGAAGTTCCTCCCGCCCTCGAACTCCCCCGAGTTCGATGGTATGGATTTCTTCTCCTTTGCCTCTGAGGTTCAGACTTTCGTTGTAACAACGGTGCGCTATTTTCTGGTCTGCTTTTATCGTAGCGATCCCTTCTGTGGTTGGGAATTTCATGCACAGATGTGGAGTCGAGACTACTGCGCTAAGCTGATTTAGCATTGTCTGACCTATCAGGACATTGTAGACTGAACTCATGTCGACCACGATGTAGTCTATATTGAGTGTCTTTGACTGGTTTCCTTTCCCAAAGGTTGTGTGCAGTGAGATGTATCCAAGTGGTTAGATTGAAGTGTCTCCTAGCCCGAATAAGCTATTCGGATATGCTCTGAGTTCTTTTTCCTCTAGGCCGAGTTTGTCGAAGGCGGTTTTAAACAGGATGTCAGCCGAGCTTCCCTGGTCCACTAATGTACGGTAGAGATTGGCGTTGGCCAATATGATAGTGATGACCATGGGATCGTCATGTCCCGAGATGACGCTAGCTGCGTCCTCTTTGGTGAAGCTGATAGTGGGGAGGTCGGGTGCTCCTCCTCCTCCCTCAACATGATATACTTCTTTCAGATGTCTTTTACGAGATGATTTGGAGATTCCTCCTCCCGCAAATTCTCTGTGTATCATGTGGACGTGTCTCTCCGGGGTACGAGGCAGTCGTTCAGTTCGTCCGACCTCTTCGTCCCTTCTTCTTTTTCTTGGCTCATATGATTTGCTGGCTAAGTACCGATCTAGTCTTCCCTCTCTTGCTAATTTTTCTATGACATTTTTCAAATCGAAGCACTCGTTGGTGGGATGTCCATAGATTCGATGGTATTCACAGTATTCTGTCCGATTTCTTCCTCCTTTCTTGCTTTTGAGTGGGCAAGGTGGGGGTATCTTTTCAGTATGGCATACTTCTCGATAAACATCTACAAGAGACACCCGAAGAGGGGTGTAATTTTGGTATTTCTTGATCTTTTCTCCATGCTGTTCTTCTTTTTTCTTGGACTCTTTATCCTTATCTCAGGAGTAGTAGGAGAATCCAGACTTTGAGGTCTCTCCTAGTCGGGAGTTTTCCTCCATGTTGATGTACTTCTCTGCTCTTTCTTGCACTTCATTTAGAGATGTGGGATGTTTTTTCGATATGGAGTGACTAAAAGGTCCCTCTCGCAAGCCATTGATGAGACCCATAATGGCTGCTTCTATTGGTAAACTTTGTATGTCTAGACATGCTTTGTTGAATCTTTCCATGTAGCTATGAAGACTTTCACGATCTCCTTGCTTGATCCCTAGTAGGCTTAGGGCGTGTTTAGTTTTGTCCTTCTGAATAGAGAATCTGGCTAGAAATTTTTTGGCTAAGTCATTGATAAACCACTATTTTATGGTTTATATTATGCTTAATTGTATGGTTTCATCAATTCTTTACCCACTTAATTCATATAATTGGCATGCATTTATATTTCCTTCCTAAAATTAGTACATGATTGAATATTTGCTTCCTAAAGACTTTTAATTATGTATTTTAATTCTCCTTTATTCCATTTGATGCCGTGATCTGTGTGTTAAGTGTTTCAGGCTTTATAGGGCATGAATGACTTGGAGATTGGAAAGGAAGCTTGCAAAAATTGAAGGAACACAAGAAATTGAGGAGATGACCAGCGAGAAGTGATGCGGACGCATGGCTCACGCGACCGCGCAACATAGAGGAAATCATAGTGACGCGGACGCATGGCTCACGCGACCGCACGGATTGGAACTGCACAAGTGACGAGGAGGCGTGGACGACGCGCACGCGTGGCAAGGCAAAACGCCGAATGACGTGTCCGCATGAATGACGCGATCGCGTGACATGCGCGATCTGCAGAATCTGCAGAATTTGCTGGGGGCGATTTTGGGCCCTGTTTTGACCCAATTTTCGGCCCAGAAGAGCAGACTAGAGCCAAGGAATATGCAGAAATGAAAACAACAATTCATTACAGACAATTCTCAGTTTTAGATCTAGTTTTTACTCCTCCTCTAAGTTTTTCTCTACACATTCATAGTTCTTAGGATTTTATTTCTATTGCTTTTTGCATTGGGATATTGAGAAGAGTTATTACCTCAGCAAGACTTCATCATTCTAGTTTGTTTTCTTTACCTGTCTCTTACTCTTCCATGTCCTTTATTTACTCAGAGTTACTATTGGATTATTTTTAGGATTTATTAATACAAGAATTATTTTTATTTTTAATCGATCCCTTTGATTATTATTTATCATGTCTTTCTTTAATTCCCTTTTCTATGTTATGAATTCTACATTCACAATGAGCGAGTAGTTCCATAACTTGGATGGGAGTTGATTGAAAAGAAGACCTTGAGTTGGGATGCTTAAAAGAAAAATTATAATTGGGTTTATTGTTGGATTGCTCTCTAGTCATTGACACCAATCCTTCCAAGTAAGTGGATTGGGACTTGTGAATAGAAATAGCTTTCCAACTTGCTTGACTTTCCCTTACCTAGTAAGGGATAACTAAACAGAACAACCCCCAATTATCAATTAATCTTGAGAGTACTCCAACAAGAATAGGGCTTCCAACTAATCCACTCCCAGCCAAGGCTTTTATTTAAAATTACATAATTTCTCTAATTTAATTTCCTGTTATTCAACTCAAACCATTTTTTGAAAACATCTGATTAATAAAATAGCACACTTTTCTGCAACTCGTTGGGAGACGACCTGGGACTCATATTCCCAGTATTTTAAATTTTGTGACAACCTTCTAAATTGATAAGCGGATTCCTGGTTGGTTAAGAACTGTACTTGCAACGTATTCCTTATATTAATTTCTTAACTCGCTAATTTCCGCCACGTCAATTTTTGGCGCCGTTGCCGGGGAGTTGCAATAGAGTGCTAAAGTTATTAATTGGAATTTATTTATTTGCATTTTATTTTATTTTGCTACTATGAGCTTCATGTTCCTTTCGTTAGATGACGCGTTCACTTCCTGATCCAAGCTTGCCAGTATTCGATCCTGAGATTGAAAGAACTATTTCACGAATAAGGCAAGGTCGGCGTCGGTTAGTCCTCTCTGAGGGCGGATCTGAAACGTCACTTGAGGAAGAAACAGGCTCCCTTTCTGCTGATTCAGTTGATTTATGCGCAGGTGACATGGCAGCACCTAGGAGAATTACTATCCAAGAGGCTGGAGCCCCTGATTTTTCAATGCAACCGTTTCAAGCGCATCATCCAGCGGTGGCTACAGATTTTGAAATAAAGACTGCACTGCTCAATTTGATGCCCAAGTTTCATGGCTTACCTGCTCAAGAGCCTATCAAGCACCTTAGAGACTTCCAAGCAGCCTGTTCTACTGTCAGGCGTGATGGTGCAGATGAAACTTCAATTTTGTTAAAGGCTTTCCCATTCTCTCTTGAGGGAAAGGCGAGAGAGTGGTACTACACTCAACCCGCAGCAACTGTATCCAACTGGAATACACTTAAAAGAGAATTTTTGGAAAAATTCTTTCCAGCTGAAGTTACTGATAAACTGAGGAAAGACATTTCCATGATTGTTCAGGATGAATCCGAGACTCTCTATGAATACTGGGAACGCTTCAACAACCTTCTGGAAGCATGCCCCCACCATATGATTGAAAAGATAGTGTTGCTCGGCTACGTCACTCAGGGTATGAGGCCCCAAGATAAGACCACATTGGAAAGTGCTAGCAATGGGTCTATGAAAAAGTACAAGACCACTGATGAGGCATGGCAATTGATCAGCAACTTAGCTGAATCTACTCAGAATCACAGGCAGAAATAAGGCCGTTCAAAGGCTATTGCAGAAGTATCCTCTAACAGAGAGACTGCTGCTCTAACTCAGAGTATCTATGAAATGACCAACCTACTGAAGCAGATGCAATTGAATCAACAACAAGTTCAGCAAGCTCAACCTTCTTCACCACAGCAAAGCCAACAGTTAGTCCCACATAGAGTTTGTGGAATCTGTGCTGATTATAGCCATTATACTGATGAATGTCCGCAGCTCCAGCAGGAAGATAACACCGTGGCAGCCACTCATAACTTTTATGACCGCCCCAACCAAGGGTACAATCAAGGTGGCAGTTACAGCCATGGATGGCAGGACAATTCTAACCAGAATTGGAGAGATAATTTTAACCAGAATTGGAGGGACAACAATAACAGAGGAGGCAGAGACAATCAAGAAAATCAGAGGTGGAATAATAACAACAACAGACAACAGAACCAGAACCAACCTTACAGAGCACCTCACCTGAGGTAATCCCAAGGACCACAGAATACCCAACAGCAGACCTCTCAAATTACTTATCCTTCTTCATCTGCTAATGATGAGTTACTACAATCTATTAATCGGAGACAACAGGCCATGGAAAATAACCTTTATGCTACACTAAATGGTCTGAACTCTACCTTGTAAGATCTTGTCTCACAGATTGGATCAATGAATAACTCCAATAACCAGCCTTTGAGCTCCAGTGGAATCCCCTCTCAACCATTACCCAATCCAAAGGGTGGCATCAATGCCATCACCCTAAGGTCTGGAACCACACTGCAGAAGAGGAATCAGGAGGAGCCAAGCCCACCAGAACACGCCTCAGCTGAAGAGGTAGTGGAAATAGAAGATGTTGAAGAGGAAGAGGACATACAGGACATGGCTGAAGAAGAAGAAGCCCAATCACAGGAAGAAGCACCAAAGGGCACAGACACTGCAAAAGACACCATTCCCATTCCATTTCCACAACTTGCAAGGAAGCCCAGGAAGCAGTTGGAACCTGATCCCAAAATGGTAGAAATATTCAAAAAGGTTGAGATAACTGTTCCCCTCTTTGATGTTATTCAACAGGTACCTAAATATGCAAAGTTTCTAAAAGATTTATGTATACATAAAGACAAAATTAATGAATTAGAAACTATTCCTTTAGGTAGTTCTATATCTGCTTTAATAGGAGGTATACCTGAAAAGTGTAGTGATCCAGGTCCATGTATGGCTAATTGTATTATTGGTGGTGTGATATTTTCTGACTGCATGTGTGATTTAGGAGCATGTGTTAGTATAATGCCTTTGTCTATATATGATAATTTGAGGCTTCCTCCCTTAAAAAGGTCGGCAGCTCGTTTTGTGTTAGCAGATAAAAGCATTATTACAGTGGTTGGAGTTGCTGAAGATGTATTAATGAGCATTAAGGGACTCACCTTTCCCATTGATTTTTATATCCTGGAGATGCCCCAAAATGACTCAAAGAAACCATCGTCAATCCTACTCGGAAGACCATTCCTGAAAACCTCAAAGTTCAAATTGGATGCTTTTTCAGGAACATACTCTTTTGAAATAGATGGCCGAGTAGTAACCTTCAATCTGAATGGAGCTATGAAGCATCCTCCAGAGGATCATCCTATCCTCTAGTGTGACATCATAGATGAAACTGTGGCTGAAATTCACCAGGAGAAATTTGAAGAGAAGTACATAGGACAAGGTCCGAGTGTGGGGACACTTTCTGAGGACAATGACAGTGCTTTACCATTGTTATCAGCTCCAGACAACCCAGAGCTTGACCATGAGCAGAAGTTAGAATTGAAACCCCTCCCTCCACACCTCAAATATGCTTACCTTGAGGACAAGCAGAAGTTTCTAGTTATCATTGCAAGGGAACTCACTTCTCAACAAGAGGAGCAGCTACTTAGTGTGCTGAGGAGGCACAAGAAGGCAATTGGTTGGAGTTTGGCAGACATAGTAGGCATCAACCCTCGAGTTTGTGAGCACAGAATATTCTTAGAAGAGGGAGCAAAGCCTGTCCGTCAACCCCAGAGAAGATTGAAACCCCACTATCTTAGAGGTTGTCAAGAAGGAAGTGACCAGACTACTGGAGGCAGATATCATTTACCCCATCTCAGACAGTGAATGGGTAAGCCCAGTACAAGTGGTGCCAAAGAAGTATGGAGTCACTACAGTGAAGAATGAGCATGGAGAGCTCATGGCAACCAGAGTTCAGAACGCCTGGAGGGTCTGCATTGACTACAGACGCCTAAACCAGGCCACTCGTAAGGATCACTATCCTCTTCCATTCATTGATCAAATGCTGGATCGCCTGTCAAGTAAATCACATTATTGTTTCTTAGATGGTTACACAAGCTACTTCCAGATTCATATAGCTCCTGAAGATCAGGAAAAGACCACTTTTACATGTCCTTTTGGGACTTATTCTTATAAGAGAATGCCCTTTGGCTTGTGCAATGCACCTGCTACTTTCCAAAGGTGCATGATGAGTCTTTTCTCTGATCTCCTTGAGGACTGTATGGAGGTTTTTATGGATGATTTTAGTGTATATGGTGACTCCTTTACTCTTTGTTTGGATAATTTATCTAGAGTATTAAATAGATGTGTCAGTACAAACCTTGTATTGAATTTTGAAAAATGCCACTTTATGGTTAAACAAGGGATTGTACTAGGACATGTTGTGTCTAATACTGGTATCTCTGTAGATCCAGCAAAGGTGGATGTTATTTCTAGTTTACCTTACCCCTCTTCTGTGAGGGAAGTCCATTCGTTTCTTGGTCATGCAGGTTTTTACAGGAGATTCATGAAGGACTTTAGTAAGGTAGCACTTCCCTTATCCAGACTACTGCAGAAAGATATTGAGTTCGAGTTCAGTGAGGATTGCAAACAAGCGTTTGATAAGCTGAAGACCGTCCTGACCCAAGCTCCAATTGTGAGAGGACCAGACTGGAGCCATCCATTTGAAATAATGTGCGATGCTTCCAACCATGCAGTAGGTGCAGCACTGGCTCAGCGTGAAGGTAAGGACCCCTTTGTAATTGCTTATGCGTCTAAAACTTTAGATGCTGCTCAGTCTAATTATACTACTACTGAGAAAGAGCTTCTTGCTATTGTTTTTGCTCTGGATAAATTCCGAGCCTATTTACTTGGTACAAAAGTAGTAGTGTACTCAGATCACGCAGCTCTAAAGTATCTATTAGCTAAAAAGGAATCCAAACCAAGGCTTATACGTTGGATACTCCTACTACAAGAATTTGATTTAGAAATTAAGGATAGGAGTGGTAACCAGAATCTAGTGGCAGACCACTTGAGTCGCCTTGAGCAAATTAAAGATGACTCCACTCATATAGCTGATAATTTCCCAGTTGATAACCTGCAAGCAGTATCTGAGGTAGTCCCTTGGTATGCACCTGTAGCTAATTATCTCGTTAGCCGCACTTTTCCTCCAAACTTTACTAAGCATCAAAGAGACAAGCTGAAAAGCGAGTCTAAATATTATATATGGGATGACCCATATTTATGGAGATGTGGCGCTGACCAGGTAATTAGACGGTGTGTACCTCAATCAGAATATCAGTCCATCTTAGAGGCCTACCACTCATCTGAGAGTGGAGGATATTTTGGCCCTCAAAGAACAGCTAGAAAAATCTTAGACTGTAGATTCTGGTGGCCTACTCCTTTTAGAGACGCTGCTGAATTTTGTAAATCTTGTTTCCCATGCTTGAAATTTGGTAATATATCCAAGAGGGATGAGATGCCTCAACAAATTATGCTTTTCTGTGAAGTTTTTGATGTTTAGGACATTGACTTCATGGGTCCATTTCCAAATTCTATTGGTTATTTTTATATATTGTTAGCTGTTGATTATGTTTCCAAATGGGTGGAAGCAATTCCTAACCGCACTGATGATGCTGACACTGTTGTTTCCTTTGAGAGAAACCACATTATATGTCGCTTTGGATCCCCACGAGCAATCGTGAGCGATCAAGGCACCCATTTTTGTAACAGGAGACTAACAGGATTAATGAAGAAGCATGGGATAATTCATAAAATTGCAACCGCCTACCATCCTCAGATTAATGGACAAGCCGAGGTGTCAAACAGAGAGATAAAACGTATCTTGCAGAAGATAGTCAAACCTCATAGGAGAGACTGGAGCACCAGGCTACAAGATGCACTTTAGACATACAGAACAGCATACAAGACACCCATTGGGATGAGTCCTTTCCGCTTAGTTTATGGAAAAGCCTGTCATCTCCCAGTTGAAGTAGAGCACAAAGCCTTTTGGGTAGTAAAAGAGTGCACCATGGGATTTGAAACAGCCGGAGCTGAAAGGAAATTGCAACCGCAAGAATTAGAAAGCCTTCGCCTGGAAACTTATGAGAACTCAAGGCTATACAAGGAAAAGATGAAGGCTGTACATGATAAGCACATCAAGAGGAGAGAGTTCCAACCTGGGGACTTAGTCCTCCTTTATAAATCTTGATTGAGGCTCATGCCAGGCAAGTTGAGATCAAGATGGGAAGGTCCATACAGAGTAGAAAAGGATTAACCGTACGGAGTTTTTCACCTAAGTCATCCTTCAAGCTCTGAACTCATCAAAGTTAATGGACATCGTTTAAAGCTGTACCATGGCGAGAAGTTGAAGAAAAAAAAGGAGCTTGAGATCTTCCTCTTGGAAGATCCACACATAGTCGAAGACTGAGCTAGTGGAGCGTCCAACTTACGGACGTTAAAGCAAAGTGCTAGGTGGGAGGCAACCCACCATGGTATGATCGTTCTTTTCTTTATTCGCAGTTTTCTTTTCCAATAACTTTTCTCCTTATTCGTACATTTAGCTTTGCATCTGCATTTGCATATTTTTATTTTAAAAAAAAATTTACGCGACCGCATCATTGACGCATCCACGTCGAAGGTGGCTTAGGGAGAATAATAAACGAACAGAGAGTCACGCGAGCGCGTGGCTGGAGGCGTGCCCCTGGCGCAAATCACCCCACGTGCTCGCGTCACCCACGCGTCCGCGTCGGGTGGGAACATTGGCCTCCCACGCGACCGCGTCACCCACGCGGCTGCGTGACCTGAGAATCGACGTGAAAAGGGTGCACAGCCGAAAGTTATGCTGGAGTGGTGCTGGACTAGTGCTAGACACACAGTCCCTACCACGCGAACGCGTGCCCCACGCATCCACGTCATATCCCAATATTGGCCACTCACGCGATCGCATGACCCACGCGATCGCGTCACCCAAAATTTGGCAAATTTAAGATTTCGAACAGAGAGTTGTGCGAGCGCGAGGCTGCCCTCGCGCCAGTAGCATAAACTGTGTCACGCGATCGCGTGACCGACGCGACCACGTCAATCCATCTAAGCGCAAGTCGCGCGAACGCGTCACCCACGCGTCCGCGTCGATTGCGCCGCACAGCTTACCCTGATTTGCCAAATATCTTATCCTTTTTTCCCCAAATCCTATTTTCTCTTTTCCTTCCTTATTTCTTCCTTCTTCCTTCTTCCTTCTTTCTCACTTTCTACTTTCTCATCACCTTTAACAAGGTTTTTCTTCTTCCTTCCTTACTTTTCCATTATCTTTCTTATTTTTGTGTTTTCTTCTTTTCTTTTCTTTTTACTTTCATTATCCATATTTTCTTTTTCTTTTCTTTTAATTGGTGTTAGAAATTTAATTGAGTCATTATTTCTCATTATATGCTTGTGGATTGTTGCAAAATTGTTTGGCAATTATATATTACTTTTTAAAGGGTTGCTTGCATGTTCAAATTATTATTTTCATTACTTTATTCATCATGCATGCTACGTGTTTGTGAAAAAGCCCATATGGCATTATGCATTTTCTACATTATTCGATTCTACTATTCAATGCTTGCTTTTCATAAATCCCCTTTACTATTTTTTTTAATTTAATTTAATTGTCAATACAAATGTGATGGTTCGTTACGAGTGATAACATATTTAACAAATTAAATGCTTGATCTATGCTACTCATGCCTTTGCCTGCATGCCAATAAACACATTGTATTTAATTGTCATTAAATGCACTTTCTATATTTCCATTGGTGAACTTTTCACATGTAGTCATGACCATGTGTTAACGACATCCTCTTTACTGTGCATTGATTATCACTTATACCATCCTCTGTAACACCCTAATATTCAAATCCTTATGCTCGAGTCATAAGTCAATGATATTACGGTGGTACGACTCTCAGGTGGATTTTTAATATATAAATATAGGTAATTTTCGAAAGGAGTATTAATCGAGAAGCCTAAAAAGAGTAGAAATAAAATCGCGAAGACGTATCACTCACGTTCAACAACGAAAAGTTAAACTGCTAAGCCGAACGCGATGTACGGACAAGGCATAAAGGAGATTAAGAGATAGATAACAGATAGATATTTATAGCATAAGTAAATAGCCACTAGTCGCGACCCGCGAAGTTTAGGTCGGCTAGGGTACAGTATGAAAGTAGATGACAACAGTATATCCTAATCTCTCCCAAAGGAAACATAAGAGCCTCTATAGGCAAGTTCCAAAAGAGTTCAATACATAATATAATCTTTTCAAAACAAAGGTGGAGAGATTCTAAGCAAAACACAAAGTAGAGAAAATAAATATCTTCGCCGTCTCTCAGACGAACCACAACTCACTTCTGAGCACCTGGACCTGTATCTGAAAAACAAGAGATATATACGGAATGAGAACCCCGGGCCCATGGGTTTCCAGTACGGTAAAAGTGCCAAATAAGTACAATGCACTGCAATAAAAAAACTCACTAAGCATCCTAAACTTCTTCACCAAATATCCAGCCTAGATTCTCACTAATCCATGAATAGGCAACTGTCGTAAGGGGATACTAAATCTAGTTCCTGTTACACATGTTTCCCAACTCGCTGACTCTTCCACGAATCAGACTCAAAATCATAAACAAAACCATCACCAGTTGTTCTACCTCAGCAATTTTGTATCAATACATCATACTCTCACCTGGAGCTAGTGAAACCACATCACTGCGTCTTCCCAGTGAGCTCAAATTATCTCATTCGATGATCATCATCATCATGCAATCGTACATCAAATCACCTCATCAAGAACAGCCCCCAACATCCACCGACACCAGCATGAGGGCCTCTCAGTTGTACAAACACAAGCAATACAGGCAAGTAATACACAAATAAGGTACAAGTAGAACAAGTAGCACATAATCAGGTAACATAGCATATATGAAGTAGAAATCCAAAACAAATAGGCAAACCCAAACAATTCAAACATATGCAAATGATGTATGCCTGCCCTATGGCTGATGATATCATCTGTCGGTTATATAGCCAACCCGACATGTCCTGGTAGCTAACCATTGGACCGAAACACTCCTTGCGGAGCAAGTAGGTTTGAGCTACAACCCACTTGCTACTACCCGCTCAACCCAGAGCCAGTGGAGTAACCACTACTGCGGCTACTACCCAGGCGTCACAATCTCTGACCTGGAGCAAGTGGGACGAACCACAACCCTTGCTACTACCCAGGTATCTTAAGCATTGACCCGGAGCAAGTGGGACGAACCACAACCCTTGCTACTGCCCAGGTATCTCAAACATATATTCATTCAATCTCAATTCATATTATAAATCCTCATTGTTATCAAATTTCAAACATTAACCTGGAGCAAGTGGGACGAACCACAACCCTTACTACTACCCAGGTATCACAAATACTCATTTATTCAAAAATCCATAATTTAACTCATTTATCATAATCATCCTTTTCCGTCTCATACCCGGAGCAAGTGGACAACGCCACTGCCTACTACCCGGGGTCACACATCACATTTCAACATTCTCCATTATTATTCATTTAACATATTCATTCATTAATTATATATGCTTTTATACGCAGCCATAACCAATAATGGCTTTGCCATAACCCGGCAATAACTCAGCCATCTGGCTCATGGTTTAATCAAGAACCAGCCATTTATCAATAAATATAGCCCTTCGGCTCATGGCATACACGGTACTTCCACCGTCATCCTCCATATCTCATATAATCATCTTTGATCATCATTGATCATAACTTTTCCCCTTGCTTCACTCGCAAGTTACCACATCTCCTAGCTCCTTTCTCATTGCTAGGCATATCATAATGATTTAATACAAAAGGGATTAGATCGGAGGCTTAGAAGTATGAGATTTGGCTTTAAAAACTCAAAAATCAACTTTGGCATGAAAACAGGGCCACGCGTACGCGCACTCCACGCGCACGCGTAGATGGCCACAAAACTCATCGACGCGCAAGCGTCATACGCGCGGACGCGCGGGTTGAAAAATAGCTAAACGACGCGCACGCGTCAGCCACGCGTACGCACGGATACATTTGTGCCCCAGGCACAAAACTGGCACAACTCTCGGGAAAATGGCTGGGCATTTGGTGCAGCGCATCGACGCGCCCGCGCACACCACGCGCACGCGTGAATGGGGCTTTCTTAAAGGAACGGCGCGTACGCGCTAAGTGCGCCTACGCGCGGAGGGTCGTTCTGCTAAAAATTTTCTAAGTTAAAAGCTGCAGAATTTACAGATTCAACCCCCAATCTTCCGACGGACATAACTCTCCCATTTTAAATCGTTTTTCACCCGTTCTTCGAACAGCACGGACATCCCGGATCCAATTTCATTTTTAAACAAATTTAGCACAAAACAGAGATCCGTAGTCCAAGTTATGTCCCGTCAAAATATGCCCGAAAACCATATTTTCATACAAAACCACAAGGTGCCATTTTCAAAACAAGCCATTTTCAACTATTTTCCAACTCAACCAAAACATGCCAATTTCAACCATTTTTGAAATCAATCAAAGTGTACCAAAATCAACATCAAGCCATCCTCAACTCACACATTGACACTTTACCAAAATTCCCAAACCACATCCAACCATTTTAACACTTCTTAATCAAATGGCTAAAGGACAAACACAATATCATGTCATACATCCTTCCTCATCCCAATTTCCAATAATACCATTTCCAATCAACCATCATTTTACACAATTAATATCATACTCACTATCACATGGTTTCATCCACAAATCAACCTTAATCATTCCCCAAGCATATATCACAACATACATATCTCTAATGCATCATCATACCATCAAGGCATCAATAATCATAATCACATATATGATCACATAATATATCTCACCGAACCAAACATACCTCATCTACATAATTTCACCCAAAATACCAAATTCCACACTTCAACTTCTCAAACTTTATTATTCAATAACCAACCTAATCATTCATATATTCATTATCTGAAATTCATCCAATCACTTGTGCCATCATACAATGCACACATCGACTTACCTTTCTTACCTCTTTCCGGCCTCCGGCCCAAAATTCACGGCCTCCGGCCCAATTTTCACAATTTAAATGCATATACCACAAATCAATACTCATTACCCAGTACATCAAATTCTCAATACACCAAACATACAAGGCCACACAATTCTCAACCCAATCATTAATTCACATTACATACCAACTATGCATATTAGCACCAACCATTTACACAATCCAAACTTAATCCTAGGGGCATCTAGCCTAGGAATTCTCATCAAAACACACGGTACTTAAATGAAACTTAAACCGTACCTCTTGTAGCCAAACCAATTGAGCCTCTTCTTTGGAAGTCTTCACCAACCTTAGCTCCAAGCCTTACCAAAGCTCCTCAAGCAATACCAATCTCCCAATTGTGCACCAACATCACCAAATACACTAACATAACCAATATCACATACATACATCAACCTAGGGCTCATAAAAATGACAAATCACAAGGGTTTGAGTACTTCTTACCTCAGCCCATACGAAGTAGGGATAGAACCCACTTGGAATCCATGTTAGAGTATCCCTAAACACCCAAAATCACAAGATTTCAACACTAACTACCCAAAAACGTGTAACAGTGGGGAATTTCGAAAACTGGGCAGAGATGAATGGAATACTCACCACAAGACGTAGATAGAATTGTAGAGGATGAGAAGAGCGATGCGTGGCCGCAAACGGCTCGTCAATCGGAGCTCCGTAGCTCAAGTTATGGTGATTTGAAGATCAAAGAGAGTTAGGTTTTCTCTCTTCTCTTCTCTCTTCCCAATTTCAGCGCCCAACACTCCTTCTTGAGGGCAAAATGAGCTGAAATGCTCATAACTAATGTTTATATATGTTGGGTCTTGGGCCCACTTAGGCCCGGTTCACTTATTTTTGTCCGTTGGCCCAATTTTGGACCAAAACCTTTAAGATTAGCGCTCTAAATCGCACTTCAAATATTTCTACCTCCCCTAATTATAATTCCTCATTTCTTAATTCTATTTACTCATAATCAGTTTTCTCAGCTGCAGTACCAGACAGGTCTCAGCCGATATTGCCGGTCAAAATTCTACTGCGCGCTTTTACGCAGAAAACTATGTCTTCCGACTCGGAAAAATTCACTGAATCCAAATATCATATTTAAATCATCAAATTCCAATTGCCAAATCTTCCAACCGTATTCGCTCCTATTTAACTTATTATTTAATTAATTTCGGTTAGACCGGGTATTACATTCTACCCTCCTAACAGAAATTTTCGCCCTCGAAAATTCCATCCATCTCTACGAGTACGCGCACGTAGTGTGCCTTTATATCCAACGCATAACAGTTCCAAGGTCTTTTTACTCTGCACGCTTCCGTTGTCGCGCTCTGATTTCTCTATCCCTGAGGTTCTCGGTCGTTCGTTCAACGCCGACCAACAGCCTCGTTCCTTACTTTTACCGTCTCATCAACTCACACCTTATTAAATCTCGAATCATGTCATCAATAAGATTGCCATCATCGTTAATCATAGCCATTATCCCACATCACTATAATCAATCAAAGCTTTCTTCGTTTTTAGAATTCAATGAGTTTGGACTAACAAGCTGACAAACCCTTAAGAATCCGCTTTCCTTTAATAATCTATAAAAGCTTTCGAGACACATCTCTTTTGTTAAAGTTACTCATATCAAAAATCATTTCCAAAAAGATAACCAACACTCCTTCAAATTCTTGGGAAAATTTTTCAGCAGCACCTCCCTAAAAAATTGGAGTTTACCACCCGTCACGGGTTCCCTCAAGCCAATCTCAGTACTGCATCAACATTTCAATTTAATGGTTTTCACATTCGTCTTTCAAAACTAATCATTATAAATCCCAAACTAAATCCAAGGTCACTATGACTAAACATCATAGTACTCATCTCTCAAACACGACAACTTGCACTCTCTCATCATCTAAATCAGATTACGCATCAATGATAATTTTCTCATCCGTTTCAGAACCATCAAGGCTCACAGTCACAATTAATTCCAATTATCTAGAATCATTATATGCATAAGCTCACTAAACTTTTAAGTACTCAAAGCATAAAGCATTTCTAATCATACCCCACTTTTCCTTATTATTACCATACTATGCTAATGCTTTAGCAAGCTTCCGCTATGCCACTTTGATTTCTCGTCAAGTATTAGTTCCATCACTTATTTCCTCAAGTACTCAACCACAACTTAGCATGACTGGAATTTCAAATCAACATTTCCAAATCCATCATTTAGGACCATTCCTTATCTATTTAAATCAAAGGAACTAAAAGTCACGGGTTCAATCCGTTTCACCAAAAATCCAGAAATCAACCAACTACATAACAAACACAACACATCATTCTCAACAGAAAATCATTTACATCTCAGGCATTTATCCATTTGTATTAAGGCAAATCCTTACTCGGACCATCCGGTTTGCTTCTCAGTCTAATATTAAGCTTGACATTCCCAGTTTTACTGTACAGGCGGTATTATAAAATCACGCACTGTCCTTTAAGCCTGATTATTGCAATTACCTCAATCTTACTGTCGCAATCGGCCCGCATCCTGACTCTCTCCTTGTTGGCAATTTCTTGATACATGCCCTGGTAACCCGTACTTGTAACATACACCTAACCCCAATCGGCACGGCCTATATGGGTGATGACTTCCACATCTCTGACAGCTCGAAACATCAGAAGCAGCCGCTGCCCCTTTTTCCCTTACCGTTTCTTTGGGACTCCTCACTCTTCGCAAAGTTATTCCGTCCTTGGGTAAAGTGTTGTATGTATCCTCTCCCATTAAACTCTTGACCCCTTGTTGGGTATTCTTGATTGTGCTCCCTGCGGTGGGACTCCCGACGGTCATTCTTCGCCTCAACAGCCTTCCTCACACATTTTTCAGCAATACGGCTCTTGTTCACAAGTTCGGAGGAGACCCTAATCTCCATCGGTCCAACGGAGCTCAGGATTTCACTTCGAAGTCCTCCCTCATACTTAACACACTTCCATTCCTCGAAGTCTCCCGGAGCTCCCTGACACATGCGGGAAAACCTGAATAGCTCCTCAAATTTGTCTGTATACTCAGATACGGACATAGTACCTTGCTTCAGCTGCAGTAACTCCAATTCCTTGGTTGTTCTGGCGAAATTTGGAAAGTACTTCTTATAGAATTCCACCTGGAAGGCATCCCAAGTGATAGGATCATTCCCCTGTTGCAGGACACGTCGAGCCCCTTGCCACCAATGTGATGCTTCCCCCGTGAACAGATAGGTAGCAAATTCAACACGCTGCTCTTTAGGCACCAACTGCGCTTGCAGTGCTCGCTCCATGGCCTGAAACCAAGTATCAGCTTCAGTCGGATTGGTGGTTCCCTTGAACTTAGGTGGATTAACCTTTAAGAAAGTTGCCAGTGTCATCGGGCCCTGAACTTCCCTTCTGCCATTGCCATTATTGTTTATCTGTTGCCCAAGAGCCTCCGCAGTGGCTTGCATAGCAGCAGCCATATTCTCCAACGCTGCCATAAGGTTTACCGGGTTATTCGGGTTGACTTCCGGTTCCTGCGTGCTAGTACGATCTCTCTCACGTCTCCGACTGGGTCCACGAGGTGCCATCTGGTTCCTATACACACCAAACAATCGATATCAAGTTGATCAGTCTCAATATCAAAAGTATAGTACTTCAAAGTACCAAAGGTACACTCATGGACTTCATGCTAGATGTATCAGTTAGATACCCTAACTAGCACAGGCACAGACTCAGAGTATGCATTGAAGCATAAGCAGTTCCATCCCTCAGGCTCACGAGGACGAACTGCTCTGATACCATAATGTAACACCCTAATATTCAAATCCTTATGCTCGAGTCATAAGTCAATGATATTACGGTGGTACGACTCTCAGGTGGATTTTTAATATATAAATATAGGTAATTTTCGAAAGGAGTATTAATCGAGAAGCCTAAAAAGAGTAGAAATAAAATCGCGAAGACGTATCACTCACGTTCAACAACGAAAAGTTAAACTGCTAAGCCGAACGCGATGTACGGACAAGGCATAAAGGAGATTAAGAGATAGATAACAGATAGATATTTATAGCATAAGTAAATAGCCACTAGTCGCGACCCGCGAAGTTTAGGTCGGCTAGGGTACAGTATGAAAGTAGATGACAACAGTATATCCTAATCTCTCCCAAAGGAAACATAAGAGCCTCTATAGGCAAGTTCCAAAAGAGTTCAATACATAATATAATCTTTTCAAAACAAAGGTGGAGAGATTCTAAGCAAAACACAAAGTAGAGAAAATAAATATCTTTGCCGTCTCTCTTAGACGAACCACAGCTCACTTCTGAGCACCTGGACCTGTATCTGAAAAACAAGAGATATATACGGAATGAGAACCCCGGGCCCATGGGTTCCCAGTATGGTAAAAGTGCCAAATAAGTACAATGCACTGCAATAAAAAAACTCACTAAGCATCCTAAACTTCTTCACCAAATATCCAGCCTAGATTCTCACTAATCCATGAATAGGCAACTGTCGTAAGGGGATACTAAATCTAGTTCCTGTTACACATCTTTCCCAACTCGCTGACTCTTCCACGAATCAGACTCAAAATCATAAACAAAACTATCACCAGTTGTTCTACCTCAGCAATTTTGTATCAATACATCATACTCTCACCTGGAGCTAGTGAAACCACATCACTGCGTCTTCCCAGGGAGCTCAAATTATCTCATTCGATGATCATCATCATCATGCAATCGTATCATCAAATCACCTTATCAAGAACAGCCCCCAACATCCACCGACACCAGCATGAGGGCCTCTCAGTTGTACAAACACAAGCAATACAGGCAAGTAATACACAAATAAGGTACAAGTAGAACAAGTAGCACATAATCAGGTAACATAGCATATATGAAGTAGAAATCCAAAACAAATAGGCAAACCCAAACAATTCAAACATATGCAAATGATGTATGCCTGCCCTATGGCTGATGATATCATCTGTCGGTTATATAGCCAACCCGACATGTCCTGGTAGCTAACCATTGGACCGAAACACTCCTTGCGGAGCAAGTAGGTTTGAGCTACAACCCACTTGCTACTACCCGCTCAACCCAGAGCCAGTGGAGTAACCACTACTGCGGCTACTACCCAGGCGGGTGTTTAAAAGCACAACCTGGAGTGAGTGGATTCACCACTACTGCCGCTACTACCCAGGCGTCACAATCTCTGACCTGGAGCAAGTGGGACGAACCACAACCCTTGCTACTACCCAGGTATCTTAAGCATTGACCCGGAGCAAGTGGGACGAACCACAACCCTTGCTACTGCCCAGGTATCTCAAACATATATTCATTCAATCTCAATTCATATTATAAATCCTCATTGTTATCAAATTTCAAACATTAACCTGGAGCAAGTGGGACGAACCACAACCTTTACTACTACACAGGTATCACAAATACTCATTTATTCAAAAATCCATAATTTAACTCATTTATCATAATCATCCTTTTCCGTCTCATACCCGGAGCAAGTGGATAACGCCACTGCCTACTTCCCAGGGTCACACATCACATTTCAACATTCTCCATTATTATTCATTTAACACATTCATTCATTAATTATATATGCTTTTATACTCAGCCATAACCAATAATGGCTTTGCCATAACCCAGCAATAACTCAGCCATCTGGCTCATGGTTCAATCAAGAACCAGCCATTTATCAATAAATATAGCCCTTCGGCTCATGGCATACACGGTACTTCCACCGTCATCCTCCATATCTCATATAATCATCTTTGATCATCATTGATCATAACTTTTCCCCTTGCTTCACTCGCAAGTTACAACATCTCCTAGCTCCTTTCTCATTGCTAGGCATATCATAATGATTTAATACAAAAGGGGTGAGATCGGAGGCTTAGAAGTATGAGATTTGGCTTTAAAAACTCAAAAATCAACTTTGGCATGAAAACAGGGCCACGCGTACGCGCACTCCACGCGCACGCGTGGATGGCCACAAAACTCATCGACACGCAAGCGTCATACGTGCGGACGCGCGGGTTGAAAAATAGCTAAACGACGCGCACGCGTCAGCCACGCGTACGCGCGGATACATTTGTGCCCCAGGCACAAAACTGGCACAACTCTCGGGAAAATGGCTGGGCATTTCGTGCAGCGCATCGACGCGCCCGCGCACACCACGCGCACGCGTGAATGGTGCTTTCTTAAAGGAACGGCGCGTACGCGCGGAGGGTCGTTCTGCTAAAAATTTTCTAAGTTAAAAGCTGCAGAATTTACAGATTCAATCCCCAATCTTCCGACGGACATAACTCTCCCATTTTAAATCTTTTTTCACCCGTTCTTTGAACAGCACGGACATCCCGGATCCAATTTCATTTTTAAACAAATTTGGCACAAAACAGAGATCCGTAGTCTAAGTTATGTCCCGTCAAATTATTCCCAAAAACCATATTTTCATACAAAACCACAAGGTGCCATTTTCAAAACAATCCATTTTCAACTATTTTCCAACTCAACCAAAACATGCCAATTTCAACCATTTTTGAAATCAATCAAAGTGTACCAAAATCAACATCAAGCCATCCTCAACTCACACATTGACACTTTACCAAAATTCCCAAACCACATCCAACCATTTTAACACTTCTTAATCAAATGGCTAAAGGACAAACACAATATCATGGCATACATCCTTCCTCATCCCAATTTCCAATAATACCATTTCCAATCAACCATCATTTTACACAATTAATATCATACTCACTATCACGTGGTTTCACCCACAAATCAACCTTAATCATTCCCCAAGCATATATCACAACATACATATCTCTAATGCATCATCATACCATCAAGGCATCAATAATCATAATCACATATATGATCACATAATATATCTCAACCGAACCAAACATACCTCATCTACATAATTTCACCCAAAATACCAAATTCCACACTTCAACTTCTCAAACTTTATTATTCAATAACCAACCTAATCATTCATATATTCATTATCTAAAAATCATCCAATCACTTGTGCCATCATACAATGCACACATCGACTTACCTTTCTTACCTCTTTCCGGCCTCCGGCCCAAAATTCACGGCCTCCGGCCCAATTTTCACAATTTAAATGCATATACCACAAATCAATACTCATTACCCAGTACATCAAATTCTCAATACACCAAACATACAAGGCCACACAATTCTCAACCCAATCATTAATTCACATTACATACCAACTATGCATATTAGCACCAACCATTTACACAATCCAAACTTAATCCTAGGGGCATCTAGCCTAGGAATTCTCATCACAACACACGGTACTTAAATGAAACTTAAACTGTACCTCTTGTAGCCAAACCAATTGAGCCTCTTCTTTGGAAGTCTTCACCAACCTTAGCTCCAAGCCTTACCAAAGCTCCTCAAGCAATACCAATCTCCCAATTGTCACCAACATCACCAAATACACTAACATAACCAATATCACATACATACATCAACCTAGGGCTCATAAAAATGACAAATCACAAGGGTTTGAGTACTTCTTACCTCAGCCCATACGAAGTAGGGATAGAACCCACTTGGAATCCATGTTAGAGTATCCCTAAACACCCAAAATCATAAGATTTCAACACTAACTACCCAAAAACGTGTAACAGTGGGAAATTTCGAAAACTGGGCAGAGATGAATAGAATACTCACCACAAGATTTAGATAGAATTGTAGAGGATGAGAAGAGCGATGCGTGGCCCCAAACGGCTCGTCAATCGGAGCTCTGTAGCTCAAGTTATGGTGATTTGAAGATCAAAGAGAGTTAGGTTTTCTCTCTTCTCTTCTCTCTTCCCAATTTCAGCGCCCAACACTCCTTCTTGAGGGCAAAATGAGCTGAAATGCTCATAACTAATGTTTATATATGTTGGGTCTTGGGCCCACTTAGGCCCGGTTCACTTATTTTTGTCCGTTGGCCCAATTTTGGACCAAAACCTTTAAGATTAGCGCTCTAAATCGCACTTCAAATATTTCTACCTCCCCTAATTATAATTCCTCATTTCTTAATCCTATTTACTCATAATCAGTTTTCTCAGCTGTAGTACCAGACAGGTCTCTGCCGGTACTGCCAGTCAAAATTCTACTGCGCGCTTTTACGCAGAAAACTATGTCTTCCGACTCGGAAAAATTCACTGAATCCAAATATCATATTTAAATCATCAAATTCCAATTGCCAAATCTTCCAACCGTATTCGCTCCTATTTAACTTATTATTTAATTAATTTTGGTTAGACCGGGTATTACATCCTCTTCCTTGCTCTGTTCCTTTGAATTCATGTTACTTTCTTTTCCCCTTTTCAGAATGGCCACCAAGAAAGGAAAAGAGAAAGCCACTCCCAAACCACCAACAAGAAGAGGAACAAAAAGAGCATTAGTGGCAGAGCTTTCTTCAACTGCAGTCAAGACCTCAACAAAAAGAATTAAGAGGATTATAAAGGTTGATGAAAAAGAGAGAGCCTTCCCAGCAAAGGACACTGCGCGATTTCCCAATCGCTACTGTGAGCAGATGTTCCCTATCCTGGCAGAACGGAGCTACAACAACGAATACCTTCTTATCCTCCCGCCCAATATTGCTACCTTTGTTGAGCCGCAAATTGAACGAAGACAATGGGGTTTCCTCCAGAGACAGCCAAGGCAAGTTAATCTTTCTTGGGTAGTTGAGTTCTACTCTAATTTACACCTGCCGACCCTGCAGTCTGTCTATGTCCATCAGAAGCAAGTCCCCATTATAGAAGAGGCCATTCAGCAAGCTCTAGATCTTCCCCCTGCTCCAGAAGGATTGGACGCCTTTCAAGAAGCCTCACTCAAGCACCGGATGTACCAATTTGACTGGGACGCCGTTCTCAGAGTTATCGCACTACCTGACAGCAGATGGATCTACGGATACCACCGTTCCCGTCCTAAGGGAATATCGGCTTCTGCACTTACCTTGGAGGCTCGCGTATGGGCACAGATCATGTCCCACTACGTCTTTCCGAGCACTCACGAATCCTCCTTCACTACAGACATGGCCGTTCTACTATGGTGCATCCTTACAGACCAGCCTCTAAATCTACCAAGACACATCCGGAATGCCATGGAATATGTACAGATTGCGGGTAATTTACCTTTCCCTGCCTTGGTCTCAGATCTCGTCTCGGCAGCCGGAGTCTCCTACAGAGCTGGGGACACAAAAGCCATGCTTCCATGGGATGATCAGTACGTCCCTAACGGGAAGTATATTAGACTTTCAGCAGCCACTACTAGCCAGCCTACTGAACCGGCTGAGGACATTCCCCCCTTCAGCACCACAAGCACTTACAACAACCCAACTGCTCTATCAGATACTTGAAAAGTTAGATCGGCAGGAACAGAAAGCTAAGCTAAGAGAGCGCCATAACAAGCGCCGATTCACAAACCTTAAGGAGCTGATTATGGGAAAATTCAAGGACTCAGACACCCTGGACTCCATTTCTTTTACCAGCACAGGGAGCCATGATGGTCTCGACTGTGGAGATACTGCTACCAGCCCACCCTTGTTCCTAACAGATGGCACCGAGGACGGTGCAAAGCCTTAAGTGTGGGGAGGTCGGTCAGTACCTGACTTCCGGAGGTAATTTCTCTTCCCTAACACCAATAAATTAGGATATTTAGTTAGTTTTTCTTTTGTAGAATAGGATAAATTGCATAGTAATAGGTTAGTTGCATACATGTTCTACTTGATTGAAAAGACAATAAGTTTCTTCTAAGACCCTATCTTTAGAACAAAATTTCACTAATTTTAACCAAAACTCTTATGTTAAAACTGCTTGAAGTTGTATTTGGAACATGATTTTTGAGCCAAAGAACACACAACCTGTGAGATATGAGCCCAAATACATGGTTACATTATTTAACCATAATTATTTTATTCTTGTGTGTTTACTTCTCTATGATTGTAATCTATATTTTGTTTCATCCTATATGTCCAATGTTTAATATATTTATACGTTTGCATATGATTGAGGCCATTATTTGTTTAAACTCACTTATCCAAATTAAGCCTACCCTCTCAATTACCTTTGTTAACCACTTTGAGCCTTTAAATCCCATTTGTTCTGTATTTTACCACATTACTAGCCTTAGGCGGAAAAACAACTTTATACCCCAATTGAATCTTTGGTTAGCTTAAGATAGAATTGTGTGTGTTAATTAAATATGGGAAATTGTGGAAACACAAGATAATAAGGGAATGTGTCATGATAATACAATGGGAATTTGGGTACCTACTCATGTGAAACTATAAGAATTAAAAATCTATGTGCATTGATTAGCTATGTTTATTTTTATGTTTATGTTGAAAAAAAAATCCAAAAATATCCAATAAATAAATAAGGGGATAAAATTACCCCAATGCTAAGTTAAGAATTCAAAGATCAATGCATGTATGATAAAATTAAAATAAAAAGTTGATACATGAGTATGGAATGTGAAAGAGAAATTTTGGGTAGCTAGGTGTGAATTTTAAGTTATATAGAATATATATATGTTGGGTTGAAGCTTGGGTTAATTAAAGATTCAATTTATAAGCTTACTTAACCATATATGTATCCTTACCCTTACCTTGGCCCCATTACAACCTTGAAAAGACCTCATGATGTTTGCATTAATATATTAAATGTTGTTGATTGGTTAGGAGAAGAACAAAAAAATTAGAAAGCATGATTAGAGAAGGATCGAGTGATTGCCCTATACACTAGAGAGATTAGAGTGTACATACATCATCAGTGAGGGTTCAATGCTTAAATTTCTATGTTCCCTGCTTTCATGAACTGCCTTCTTGCATTTTTTATCTATTCTTACTGTATAAGAATTGAATTAGTGGAGTTTGAATTGTGATTGTCTTGAAGAGCCTATTTACTTTGATCAAGTGGACAAGAATCATATAGTTGCATTCATATATATAGGTTGCATTGCATTACATGAGTTCTACATGTTCCTACTCATTTATTTTATCTCCTTCAACTAAGCATAAGGACATGCTAATGTTTAAGTGTGGGGAGGTTGATAAACCACTATTTTATGGTTTATATTGTGCTTAATTATATGGTTTCATCAATTCTTTACCCACTTAATTCATATAATTGGCATGCATTTATATTTCCTTCCTAAAATTAGTACATGATTGAATATTTGCTTCCTAAAGACTTTTAATTATGTATTTTAATTCTCCTTTATTCCATTCGATGCCGTGATCTGTGTGTTAAGTGTTTCAGGCTTTATAGGGCATGAATGACTTGGAGATTGGAAAGGAAGCTTGCAAAAATGGAAGGAACACAAGAAATTGAGGAGATGACCAGCGAGAAGTGACGCGGACGCATGGCTCACGCGACCGCGTGACATAGAGGAAATCGTAGTGACGCGAACGCATGGCTCACGCGACCACGCGGATTGGAACTGCACAAGTGACGCGGAGGTGTGGACGACGCGCACGCGTGGCAAGGCAAAACGCCGAATGACGCGTCCGCATGAATGACACGATCGCGTGACATGCCCGATCTGCAGAATCTGCAGAATTCGCTGGGGGCGATTTTGGGCCCTGTTTTGACCCAATTTTCGGCCCAGAAGAGCAGACTAGAGCCAAGGAATATGCAGAAACGAAAACAACAATTCATTACAGACAATTCTCAGTTTTAGATCTAGTTTTTACTCCTCTTCTAAGTTTTCTCTCTACACATTCATAGTTCTTAGGATTTTATTTCTATTGCTTTTTGCATTGGGATATTGAGAAGATTTATTACCTCAGCAAGACTTCGTCATTCTAGTTTGTTTTCTTTACCTGTCTCTTACTCTTCCATGTCCTTTATTTACTCAGAGTTACTATTGGATTAGTTTTAGGATTTATTAATACAAGAATTATTTTTATTTTTAATCGATCCCTTTGATTATTATTTATCATGTCTTTCTTTAATTCCCTTTTCATGTTATGAATTCTACATTCACAATGAGCGAGTAGTTCCATAACTTGGATGGGAGTTGATTGAAAAGAAGACCTTGAGTTGGGATGCTTAAAAGAAAAATTGTAATTGGGTTTATTGTTGGATTTCTCTCTAGTCATTGACACCAATCCTTCCAAGTAAGCGGATTGGGACTTGTGAATAGAAATAGCTTTCCAACTTGCTTGACTTTCCCTTACCTAGTAAGGGATAACTAAACAGAACAACCCCCAATTATCAATTAATCTTGAGAGTACTCCAATAAGAATAGGGCTTCCAACTAATCCACTCCCAGCCAAGGCTTTTATTTAAAATTACATAATTTCTCTAATTTAATTTCCTGTTATTCAACTCAAACCATTTTTTGAAAACATCTGATTAATAAAATAGCACACTTTTCTGCAACTCATTGGGAGACGACCTGGGACTCATATTCCCAGTATTTTAATTTAAATTTTGTGACAACCTTCTAAATTGATAAGCAGATTCCTGGTTGGTTAAGAACTGTACTTGCAACGTATTCCTTATATTAATTTCTTAACTCGCCAATTTTCACCACGTCAGTCGTCAAAGCTTGAGATGGACCTGAGAGGCAGATTGCCGAACCATTTAATTGCTGTCTTCGTCAAGGTAGTCGGGAAGGCTTTGCACCGAATTGCATCTGAGGCATCGGTGAGATACATTCTACTTCTGAAATTACTGAGATGATAGCTGGGATCTGATGTGCCGTCGTACGGAGTCATGTCAGGGGGTTTGAAGTCTTTTGGGATTTTGGCCTTTATGATCTCTTTGGTGAATGGGTCTTGATCCTTGCGGGGGTTATCTTCATAATTGGATCGGGTAGTTTTAGCTTTGAGGTCGGCTTCAAGCTTTAGGAGCTTGTCCTCTAACTCTCGGCGTCACCTGGCTTCCCTTCGTAGGTCTCTCTCGGCTTCCCTTTGATATTCGACCTCTTTTCGAGTTGTTTGAGGCGATCTTGAAGTGCCTCTATGACTCTTGTGCTTGGCGAATTCTTGTCTTTGTTAGGCTGAGTAGTGTCGTCTGGTGTGACGTCTGCGTTCTTATGTGGCGTTCTGTTCTCCAAATTAGAATTGTGGTCGTTGTCAAGGTTGTCCATCATGGTGATGGGATGACTTCCAGGTTCCCTGGCAACGGCGCCAATGTTCTGAGGGTTACCTAAAACTGTAGGTCGATCTCGGATGAGATCTACTGTGGTGGTCGGCGCTGATGTGTCCGACTTGTTGGACTTGTTGGTGATGCTGATCCTTCGTCATTGGAGGGTGGTGGTACCTACAAGGGACTCCGATGCTTAAGTTAGCAAAGGTATTAAGCAGGTTTTTAGTAGAATCAGAGTATGAGTTATACCTGGGTGCTCCAGTGTATTTATAATGTTGTAGAGTGATCTTTTTCCTGGAGATAAGATAGTTTAGTTATCTTATCTTATCTTTGAGTGGAGTTATCTTTATCTCTGTGGGAACCGCCCTTATCTCTCTAGGCGTGAGCTGCCTTTGGACTTGGGTCGTGTTCCTCTGTTTGGGCCCTTTTCTGGGCTTTCCTGGTGACTTGGCCGAACTCTTTTAAAGAGGTCGGGTAGTTCTGACCTGAAGAGGTCGGTCGATTCAGCCCGGGTCGGACAACTCGATCCAGGGTATGAACAGTAATATTTTTCAATTCTTACACAATAAAATTCATCAATGTATATGAAAAAATAAAAATGAATAAAATTTAAACGATCACTGATAATTATCTCAAAAGACAATAAGATCCCAAAAACAAATTAAATCTAATATTCCAAGCTGGTACTTAATAGACAGATCAGTAGTTTATCATGCCACATAGGTATGCTCTATTAAGCATAGAAGAGAGAGGTCATTTACAGAAGGGTTAAACAGTCTCACAGAATTAAAGATCAAGAATCAGAAAGAAAATTTTTTTTATTAGGAGTCTTATTATCTTTCAGAGTAATTGTGAAGGGTTGTTTAGAGTTTTTTTAAATAATTTTTTATAATTATTTTATATAACATAATTTTTATAATTTTATAAAAATAATTCTATAATTACATATCTATTATATCTAAAATTATACAATTATTCTAATACTAATTAATAAAATATTAAATAAGATAAGTTTAGACTGTTTAAATTGATTTTTGATTGTCTTTCAAATAATATTCTATTTTATTGATAATATGTAAAATGGAGTCAATATTCATGGTCAAATATTTAATGCGCTTTTAAATTAGTAATCTTCTCAATAATTATGAGAATATATATAATATCAAAAGCATCTAATTTTATTAATTTAATGTGAATGCATTAATATTTAAATCTTACCATCAATATACGTTCATGCATCTCTACACAATTGTTCTAGATGAAAACCCAATATGATTGATACGAAATGCATATATAAATACAAACCGTTGCAGCCAGGGGAATCATCAAGGGTTCATATGAAAAAATATTGATCACCATGTCAGATATTTATTCCATATTATTTGATTCTTCCATTTTCATATGGCACTTTCATTTTCTATCACAATTTTTTTCTTCCTATCCTCATTCACTGACCTACGTACATATACAACCTTCAACATTAATGAACTTCAAATTGATCATCATATCAAGTCAATAAAGTACCAAAGGATTAGATTATTTTTGTTTTTATTGCTACTATATGTTTTTAATCATAACCGATTTTGGGAATTCATGGTGGCAAAAATGAAAACAAACCTCAGCATTGTTGGTGATGATACTGCAAAAGATTATTTTTCCTTGCAAGCTTCACCATAACATTCAGGATTTTATGCTATTCTTAAATATTATGGTGAACTCAGGTGAAAATAAATGAGATCTACTTTTAGTATATCTTATTGATTTGAACCGGAGCTCTTTGATTACAAAAACCTTCCAAATCCAATGTGCCAGTTGAACATTGATAAATAAGATTTAATTGATGTATGTACAATGATATTTCATTTTTATTATAGTCAGGTGAAAAGTGAGATCTAATGTATGTTACAATGGTGTATTAAATTTAAAACTTTTCATATTTTTTACTTGTACTTTTTATATGTAATGAATATCTATTTTGAATTTGGTGTTGTCATAAAATCACATTTATTTTAAAAGTTTAAATTGATAGAAGAAGATATATAATTAATTATATTTTTAAATGATTTTTGTTTAAAAATTTACAATTTTTTTATTTTTTTTCAATTTTTTTATCTCCAATATTAGCATATATTTTTTTATCATCAAACGAGAAGTGTCGGAGAATATGTGAAAATATTATTTCTTTTCTAACTATTAACAAAAAAAAATAGATGAATGTCCAATTTAGATTTTGTTGCATTTTTTTGCATAGATAACTAAATTAAATAAAAGACATGACAAAATTATTTTTTTCTTTAAATTGGTTGAACTTAACTTATAATCATATATTATTGAATAGATCTAGCTAAAATTTAAGGATAAATTATCAAAAATATTTAAAAGATTTTTTCTTGTTAAAATTACATCCTGAAAGATCAAACTAACAAAAATTTTATCAAGAATTAAAATCAAAATAAATTAAAGATAATCAAAAGAATATTATTTTTTATAAATATCAAATAGTGAATAACGAGAAACCTTAAATGTTGTGTACGTAAGAGTGTAATATGAATAAATTTAGCGTGTTATAATATCAAAAATTGAAAGATGTGCAAACTTGTCTAATCTATTAAAAAGAAAATAAAAGATCAAACGTCTAGGTGAATAATTGGACATACATCTTATGATGAGTATCAATTAAAGAAACACATTAAAAAAAAATAAAAATATAGCACAAGGATCAATAGGGATCCGTCAAAGGGGATAATAATCAGATATTCGGATCCAACTATATCTATCAAGTATTTATTCCAAAGTTAGACAAATAAATAGATTTTCTAAACAAACCTTAAATTGTACAAAATTCCAAAGTATTAATAAGGATGTATTTTTTTTTTCAAAATTTAAAAAATTACATATGGATCGGACAAAGATTTGAACATTAAAAGAAATTTGAATATAAAAATGGAATTCAAATGATAAGGCCGAAAAGATATACTCTTAACATGCAATGTAAATCATCTATGTTTCTAATACGAATAAGTTTGTAACAAGTGTATTTTATGAATAAATTTCAAATTTTTTACAACTGACACGCTATATATTTAATTCATAGAATTAATGATAAAATTAGTCACTAAAAAATAGTTTGTTCATTGAATTTATTTTCAAAATTTTTTTAATTAAATTAGTCCATAAAAAATTTAAAATTAATCGCATTCCTCCTTTCGTTAATGAATTACCAATGACATCAAGAGTATCTTCTCAACCCCCATAAATTGTTGATCTCTTTTATCATTTTTGAATTTTTCATCGTGATGAAAAACAATTGTTTTCTGCATTTTTTTTTAACGAACGAGCTCAACACTTAAGTGGAGCAAAGAAAGACAAAAAACAGCAAAAAGGACAAAATAATTCCGATGTCATCACAGCCATAGCCATCAACAACATGAATTATTTACCACACCACTCTGTAATACTTGAAAATGTTTGAGCCACACAATCTACGACTCCTGTTGTCTTGCTCTGAAATATGACATCATTCCGTCGTAACCAAATGTTCCATATAGCTGAGAAGAACCCAACTAGCCAAAACTTGCACCTCTCTTTTTTCATCGGTATTGATCTCCAACTCTCAAAGTATTCTTTCAAAGTACCGGGTGCAGTCTACATCTGTCCAAATCCTGAGATCCATGTACATCACACCTGTCAAGAGTACTCACAAGTAACAAATAAGTGTTGTATGTTTTCAACATCTTTCTTGCACAACACGCACATATTATCATTCTATGATAAGATTCCCAGTTTATTTAGCCGATCCTTTGTATTGACACGGCCTACCAAAACAAACCAAGTGAACAACTCGACTCGAGGTGGAACTAAACCTCTCCAAATTTCCTTTGTGATCTGAACCTCAGAAGCTCCTCATCAAATGTCTCTTCCTGCAAAACGTGTACAAATGAGTTAGTCGAATAAATGCCTTCCTTGTCAAATTTTCACACCACTCTATCTTACACTTCTGCTATCAATTTAACATATTGCAAGACATGAAGCATCTGGTCCAAGGTATCTATCTCCCATTGACGTAGTTCCCTCCTCCATTAGAAATGCCAAACCCACTCTATCCCATTCCAGAACCCACAATCCCCAATTACTGATCCTTTATGTATTTACCAATGTTCTGAAAACCGGACCGGACCGGCCGGTTCAACCCGGTTAACCGAAAACTGGTCATGTAGCCGGTCCGGTCCATGAACAAAACCGCGCTGCAAAAAACCGGCGAAAAAACCGGCCAAACCGGTGGTTAACCGGTGAACCGGACGAACCGGGCCGGTTTTTATACGTGCCGGTTTTTTCCCCTACTAGTCAAACGGCGTCGTTTCTTTAAAAAAAAAAAAAAAAAAAAAAAAAAAAAAAAAAAAGAAAGGGGATGAAGAACGCGTGACTTGCTGAGGCTGCCACTCCCAAAATTGAAAACCCAAATCCAAAATCCCTAATCTCTATTCTCCTTCTCCAAAATCTTCTAAGAAGTGAAGGCTGAAGAGTGAAGAACTGAAGATTGAAGAACCCTCCACCGCCACTCCCAACCATCAGCTCCACTCCCAATCTATTCTCCACTCTCCAACATTGAAGCAGCTTCTGCATACAACGGATCAGAGGACGCCGTGAAGAACACCCGACGTTCGGCCACCTTCGGGCACCGTCGCCGACGTCCGCGCACCGTCGCGCACCGTCGCCCACGCTCGCGCACCTGGGTTTCTGGGTTTCTCCGTTTCTGGCTTCTAGGTTTCTCCACTTCTGGGTTTCTGGATTTCTGGGTTTAGGGCTTCTGGGTTTGTGGCTTCTGTTCGTGGCTTCGTGCTGTGTTGTTTTCTGGTTTTTCTTCGTTCTTCTCTTGAGGTAAGATCGGGTTTCTGGCGTCTGTTCAGTGTATACTGTTTTAATTTTTTTTCTGGCTTCTGTTCTTTTATTTTTTTTATATGATTAATCAAATGTGGAATGAATTTGTTGTATACTTGTATGTTGGATTTGAGAATAAAATTGATGCATGTTGAAATTGAAAATTATGTTATGCTCTGTTCTTCAATTTTTATTTTTTTTTGAATCTTTTCAAGTCTACTCTGTTTAGTTTTTTTATTTTGTCGATTCTGCTCTATTGAATGCATATAAAATTATAAATTGTATGAACTTTGAACTATAAATTGATATATTGGTCTGGATTCTGGGTTGCTGGCATTCTGAATTTAGATGGAACAGTCAGAAAATGATCAACAACAACAACATAATGCTGGACAAGAATCTCAGACAGCTTCATCGGTTCTTGTTCTGTTTTTCAATTAATTTTTTTATTTTGTTAATTATTCTTGTTTTGTTTTTCAATTTTGTTTATTTTGAATTTCGGTATATAAATTCAATTCTGCTATGTTGGATTTGGCTATATTGAGTTTTGTTTATTTCTGCTCTGTTGAATACTGCTCTGTTGAATACTGCTCTGTTGAATTTTGGGGTTTAAAATTTAAATTCAATTCTACTCTGTTAATTATGTTGAATGAATGTCATATGAGTTATATGGATTGATATATTTTTCTGGATTCTAGATTGCTGTCATTTTGAATTTAGATGGAACAGCCACAAAATGATCAGCAACTACAACATAATTCTGTGGGCATCTTCAAGGCTAGAAATTATGGAATTAGCCCTCTCTAGTTGCTTGTTGAGAACCATTGTGAGAACTTCATAGAGTAGTTGAGAAAGAGTGCTTCTTCTAACACACTTTTAGTTTTTTTTGGCTTATAAGTTAATAAGTTATAAGTTATAACCATGATCCAATCATGCATGTGATATAATCTGTACAGTTAGTCTTCAAGCTTATTTAAAAACGTAGCAGGTGTAATATGTATGTTTATTTATTTATTCTGTTTATTTTGATGTTAGAAATCTTGTGAAGTTGGTATTAGTGCTATTAAAATATAAAGTGCATGATTTCGGTGCAATTAAAATAAGGTGACCTTAAAATAATTGTGAAGTGCTAGTTAAAACATATAATTTTTTAATACAGCTAAATATTAGGGGAGGAAAATGATGCTGCACTCTATCCCCTATAAGGTGACCTTAAAATAATTGTGAAGTGCTAGTTAAAACATATAATTTTTTAATACAGCTAAATATTGCTGTCATTGTGAGAACCATTGTATTTTGATTGACTTCATTTAGTGATTTTGTTCAGGTTCACTTTTCTTTTCAACAATTAATATTTAGTCATTGACTGTAAATGTATTTAATTTGTGTAAATTTGTGTTTGTAAATTGTAGTTGTTACTAATTAGAAATTTTTATTTTTGAAGATAGAACAACTAGATAGTGATCAAGCATTACATATATTAATTTTTAATAATTTTTTTTAATATTTAATTAAACCGGTTGAACCCCGGTTGAACCCCGGTCGGACCATTAAACCAGTGAACCAGTTGCCTTACCGGTTCATTGACCGGTCCGGTTCTCGCAACCTTGGTATTTACTATGGATCTCCAAATATTTTTCATAGGACTGGTCAAAAATACACAAATCAGGAGACAATATGAATCATAATAATTTTACAATCATAATAATATTACAATCAATTCTACTAGATAACTAATTAAGGGTGCAGCTAATAAGTGAAAAAAAGCCCATTTACAAAAAAAAAATAATACCTCAACTCCAGAGTCACCTTAATTTCACTTTCAATCCCATTCACAGTAAAATAAACAACCACAAAAAACAAAAATAAACATCTGAAACATTACAAAAAAAGATCTATAATTATTGTAAAAGAATATCCAAAACTCTTTCACTTGTGGTATAGAAAAACACATCCTTTTCGGATATAGAAACTCCAAAACCTAATAAAAGAGATATCGAAAATAATTTTAAAAAATCCAAAACCTAATAAAATGAGACATCTAAAATTGTTGGAAAAAGAACATCTGAAAACTAAGAAAAGAAACATCTAAAGCTATTCAAAAAAATCATTCAAATCCTAAAAAAAAGGAAGATCAAAATTAAAATAAAAGAAAAAATACATTCAAAATATATAACAAAAAAAAACAACCACAAAAAATAAAAATAAACATCCGAAACTGTAACAAAAAGAAACATCCAAAATCATTGTAAAAAAATTATCGAAATTTTTTTCAATTATAGTAAAAAAGAAGCATCACTTTCGAATATAGAAACATCCAAAACCTAACAAAAGAGAGATATCCAAAAGTGTTTAAAAAAATTCAAAACCTAACAAAACAAGACATCCAAAATTATTGAAAAAAGAGCATCCGAGAACTAAGAAAAGAAACATCTAAAACTATTAAAAAAATTATCTAAAACCTAAAAAGAAGAAACATCCAAAATTTAAGAAAAAGAAACATCTAAAACATATAATAAAAACACATACAAAATCTAGAAAAAAGAAACATTTAAAACTTGTAAAAAGAATCATTCAAAATTTAGAAGAAAGTTCGCGGGTAGCAAGTGTGATGTCGAGGCCTCTTGCTAAGAGTCTTTTGGTAAACCTGGGATTGGGTTGATGTTGTTGTGCGCTAAAAATGCCACCAACAGAACGTAAAGCTCTTTTTTGTCATTGAAGCCATGGTTTCACAAATAGAAACTAACATAGGGATGGAGATATTATTAGAGCATTATTGGTTTTTTTTTTATGAATCTTGATTAGTGAATATGCAGGATGACAAATTGCAAGGGAAGGCGTTGCGGCACGAGAAATTGCAGGGGGTGCACATCACAACACGAAAAATTGTAGGGTAAGGTGTGCGCATCACGAGATGAGGTGTTACATGGAGAGGCGCAGCGTCACAACGATCAGGGTCGGAAGGGAGGGGCGCAGTGCCACGGAGAAAAGAGTTGGGAAGAGAATGCGGCAGCGCACGGGAGGAATTGCAAAGAGAGGTAACAGCGTCGCGGGGGAGAGCAATTGGAGGGGGAGGTCACAATAGGGGGTTGAGATTGGATGACGCGTGTTTCTAAACCTAATCCTAATTTTTGGAAATTTCAAATACAATTTTTTAAAAAATTTTGAAAAAGTTGTTCATGTTGGTTATACATAGAGTTGGTTACCTATACTTTCTCTTTTACCAAAGAAATTTCTACATTAAATGTTAAAATTTTTTAACATACATATAAAATCCGTATGAATCACTGATGCGCATTTAGACGAAATTTACATAGATTATTATTTTTATCCCAAATAAATCTGGGTGAAATATTTTGGATTATTTTAGAGGGTAGTTAAAACTAATATAGCAAAAAATTTGAGGCTAATTATACACAAATTTATAATAGAATTACCAATTTTCAAAACGAGTCTCAAATAAGTGTGAAGTTATTATGCACGTTCAAATGAAATACAAACAAATTCTAATTTTTGTCTTAAACTCGTTACTAATTTGTTTAAAATTTTTTGTGTGCCATAAAAAAATGTTTGATAAGAAATTTTTGGACCAAATTTAGCTGAGTTGGAATCTATTTTTTTATAACCTACACCGTAATCCGTTAAAAAAGTTATTTTAAACAACAAATATATTTATTTAGTACTTAATTTGATGGCTAATTTTTTTATAAACTAAATTGATATGATTAGATAATAAAAAATTAAATTCACTTTTCAACAAAATTTTTTTTTCATAATTATTCCTGACAACATTCTAGACTTTGTTTTTTCCTTAAATACTCTTAATTCTAAATAATAATTTTTTCCATAATTCTAGCGTTTATTTTTTGCCATAATAATGAAAATCTGAATCCCTTTTGACTTTATAATTAATGGGTTCATGTATCTAGTTACAATATTATTAGGTATAATAATGCAATTTGTTTGAGATGCAAGGGATGTATAAATATCCTTCTATGCAGTGCAAAATCCATATGATTCTTTACTACTCATGCTAGATATATTTATTCCATATCGTTTAAGGTCTCATGACTCATATGGCCCTCCTTGTCTTCCGTATACATTTTTCCTCTTTTATATATGTACTATATCTTCAAAAAATATCATTGTAAATCTACATATCAATTCAATAAAGTACCAAAAAACTATATTATAATATTTGTTAAACATACTTTTTGTGAGTGTGTTGGCAACGCGACTACCTACATTGTTACATTGAAAGGGACATCAAATTGTGGATAATTTGAATGTTTCATTGGTGGACATCTAAAGCGCATTCACATACATATGTTGGTGGGAGTGCTCAAAAGAATGTTCATTGTGAGGTTTGGGTTGCCATTCAAGATTTTATTATTATCGTTTTCTTTTTTGTTGAGAATGTAATCCAAGAAGTGTCTTCCTGAGTTTGTTATGTAATTAGATTATTTTGTTAGAGTGACAACGAAAATCTCTGTCAATAATTAATCGAAAAAAGAATTTATTAGAGGAACAACAAAAATCTATGTCAATAATTAATCGAAAAAAGAATTTATTCATTCAAGAATTTAATATTAGATATTTAAAATCTAACAATCACATATTTAAAATACATGCTAATTGGTTGATTGTTCCCTGCAATTTATCCAAATGTATAATATATAAGTCATAATATAATTTTATTTATCGTTTTGCTTTGGTGTGTACAAATGATGTATGTTTTTATTTCTCTTATTGAGAATCAAGCGCTTTATTTAAAGAATAATAATTTAAATGGATCCTTAATAAATTTCATATTAAATAATTTGATCTCCAACAATTTTTATTTAAAAGTTATTGAGAATTATTTTGATTAGATAGATTGGTTTTTCTTTTGCTTTTATTAAAATTTTTAATATGTGTAGAACAATTAGATTCTTGAATAAATTTTATTACAATATAATTAAGTTCTAAAAACTATGTCACGATAAGATAAATTAATCACTTTTCAAAGACCAAATAATTTGTCTTGTAGTCATTCTCAAGACTTTTTAAAGTAATAAAACTAAAGAACCAATTTAATTGCTTACTGAACTAATGGTGAAAAAACTTAATTAAATGTACTTTATAACTCTTTCATTACTAACAACACACCTAGTATTGATGGATTTACTATTGAGAAAAATTTTGACTGAAATTTCTATCGGATTTAGCTTTGTCATAGACGACACAAATGACGATTTTTGGTTTTTTCGCCAAATTTTACTATCGGACAAGTAATTCAGATGGAAATTCCACAAAAACTTGTGGACGTAATTAAATAAGTTGGTACCAAGTCTTAATTTTTATTCGACAAAATCCCAATTTGAAAATGCTTCAACGTTCCGTATTACTATGGAATAATGACCTGATTTAAATCGAATTCGTCTTCCTCTCTCCTTCACTTCTGAAAATAACCCTTCCCCCAAACACCTCTCCCCTCCCCCACCTAGCACGATGTAACACCCTAACTTTTAGCACCTCATGATCGTACTAAAAGTTCATGCGTTACTTACCTCTAACCCTTTTTATTTTATACTATGTTTATTTAATATTGAGCCTTTGCGAATACGAACCAAAATTTTAATAAAAAAAAATGAATATTCTTTATTTTAAACCACTTAATCACAAAAATATATATACTCACATAGTAATATATACATAGACTTATTCAAAGATCGTCAAATACAAGTCTTTCCCCTCTAAAAACCAAAACAATATAAATGACGAGAGGAAAATAAAATCTAAGAACTTAACTCGTAAACATAATCTTCTATGCTCTTGTAGCTCTACACTAAACCTTCACACCTGTAGCTGAAACGGGTGAAAATAGGGGGTAAAAACTGGGGAGTTCTTAGTAGGGTCGGGGTAGTTAGTTAAGTTTGTTTTATTATTTGTTATCCAGGATCTCCAGAACAAAATACTTCCAATCTTCAATAGATGGCCAATAACAACAAACCTCATAATACAAACAACTTTAATAAACCAAAGATATAGAGAAAATTACAAGTCAAGAAGTACACACACACAATCACAGAAAATACATATCACAAACAAGTTTGCATAAACAAGCAAGACAAACAATGCATATGATGCATGCCTTTCCTAATGGCCGTGAGCTCACGTATCGATTAAACTGCCAAAACCCCACACATTTGGTAGCTAATCTAGATATATAGTGCCCCATCACACTCTTGGGATATAGTGTCCGCTACACTCATGGGATATAGTACCCGCCGCATTTCTTGGGATAAAATTTTCCCACACTCTTGGGATATAGCACCCGTCACACTCATGGGATATAGTGCCCGACATATTTCCCAGGATAAAGTGCTCCCACACTCTTGGGATATAGCACCCACCACGCTCTTGGGATATAGTGCCTGACACACTCATGGGATATAGTGCCCGACATACTTTACAATAGAGAGAAAACTTACACATACTCATCACTAATCATCCTCATTCATACCTCATTTATCATATTCATTCATTAACTCATATGCATATATGGTATACCTGCAACATTTCTACATTTCCTCAATTAATCATAATCATTTAATCATCAATCATATTTCAATAGCAATTCATTATTTCAATTAATCGGCATCATTTCAGCCTCGTACATCTCATACTCAGCCTTCTACACTTTCTTAGCTCATTTAATATCAACTTAACTCCAAAATCAAGAAAAATCACGTTTCAAATCGTTTCCAATAAATCAACCAATTCCAACAGCAAAAATTATTTCTTTAATAATTTAAAATAAGCTAATATAACTCTTAAAGCTTTTAAAAATTTATTTTGACTCCCAAAATTTTTAGAAATTATACTTTAATCACTAAACTTCTAAAAACTCTGTTTTAACCTCCAAACTTTCTTTTAATTAACTTTCACCCCCCCAAAATACATAATTCTCAAGCAAACAATAATAATTCATCAATAATTCAACATAAACTTAATCAAACTTAAACAATACTTAATCAAACCAACATTCACTTATCAGATTCACATTTAATTATTATAAAATCATTAAATCCTACCTCCATGCAGAAATCAAAACAACGGAAACTCTGGAGAAACTTTTTGACCGAGCTGCTGAAGAAGAAAATGTCAAAAATTATCTATGTCTCCTAGAACTCTAATTGACTGAATTCAAGGAGAAGGGATGCTATGTCACTGTCAATTTCTACTGAACAAAAGTGATGTCATCGTGTAGAGAAGGAAGATACGAACACTTTTATCGAATTAGATTTTTTATTGGAGTTACGGATCTCAATAAATCAAAGCTGGAATTTTGGTGGAGGTTACCGTTCTCTCTATACAAGTTCGGTCTCTCTCTCTCGCTTATCGTATGAAAGAAAAAAAATGAAGCCAACTGAAGATAATTAATTGATTATATGACACTTAATAAATGAAACTAACGAGGTTTCATGGTTATAGTTTGATCCACGTTTCTTTTCTTTTCTTTTCTTTAATGATTCGGGCACAATAAAATGAAATGAAGAATGATAAGATTAAATAATGAAATGGTTGATTTGTTAGAAAAGGAGTTATGTGTCACGTTTATGTTTATATATATATATTAAGCCAACGTTGGGGTTTCTTTCTTTTGCTTCTATATTGGCTTCAACCAAATGAATGAATCCCTTTCCCTTATTTCCTTATCAAACTTAATAATAATAATAATAATAATAATAATAATAATAATAATTTTTATCTTTTTCAAAATATTTCATTATAATAAAAATTATTTAAACATCTTAATAAATTTTAAACTCAAAGTATCATAAAATTTAATTTAATTATTTAAAAAAAATAATTTTTTTTGAATAAAATAATAAATCATGAATAACTTATTATTTAATTTTCAAAAACTCGAGTTATTATATACCACCTCCATCAACAACTTTCATCCAGCCGCCACCGCAGAGCCCTCGGTATTTCAATGTCCTAACCGCACTATAACAAGTCACATTATGCCTGCCTCCACTACATACCAACCCTAATCTCCATTCTTTCGGCACTCTTTCTTTCCTTAGAGTGGCTGCCACTACCACATTGAAGCTGTCGTCACCACCATTTCGCTGTCCTTTTCCATTTTCTAGATTTGTCGTCTTCCTCCTTCTCCTTCTTCTCTTTCCTTTTTTGAAAATCCTAAATCCTTTCTATAGTTACAACTATCTCCATTGTTGTCCCCACTAGCCTCTAGGTTAGGCTAAATTTTAATTTTAATTTTAATTTTACTTTTTATTTTTAATTACATTTTAAGTTAACATGTAATTTTATAGTGATTTTATGTTTAGAATAATTTTACATAAATTAGGGTTATGATTTTTTAATTTGATAAAGTTCTGTTTACTTTAGATCATGTAATTTTTAGGATTTTAAAAATTTTAGGGTAATTAATATAATTTAAGTTTAATAAGTTAATTTATCTTAATTGGTTAGTTACGGTTTAATTAATTTAGAGATTCGGTTACTTTAGTTTTGAAATTAGGTTAACTAGCTAGGAGAATTAGGTGACTTTATTTTTTAAATGAATTAAGTTAAGGTTAATTATACTAATTTACGTTAGTTAGGGCAATTTAGGTTATTACCTTTGAATTTAGAGAGGAAATAATATGAGAAAATAAATGGTGTGAAATAATTAGTTGGCGTAAAAATTACCTGTGATAAAATTCGATGGTAATTGTTTGTCAATTTTGTTGAACTTTTCCATTATTACTATCAGATTATTTTAACAATAAGAGTGTTGATGAATTTTATACATATTTTGATCGTCCTGTAAATTTGCCAGAGGTAAAAAACTGTTGACGGAGAGATGCATTCTAATAAAGTCAATAAGACATTTGAAGTCACCTGTAACAAATATAGCCAAAAAGACTGTTACTACAAGACTTGCTCCAAATCCCATAAAGATCCTAATTAAAAGTCTATGACCAAAAAGAAAGAAGAGCTAGCAAAGAAAATGTTACATATCAATGGGCTCTACCAACACCATACAGATATAAGCACTTTTGGGTTCCATTTGTCCTATATATCAAAAGGTTGGGAGTTTAAGTGTCACTTTATATTTTGATGAGGGATTTAATTCTCTGTAAATAAAATATTCAAGTGTTTAATTGATCATATTTGAATAATTATTTATACAGGTTCAGAGAATAGAGAAAAATAGTCAGAACACCAATTCTACAATAACTACCATGGATCCGGTGGTAAGTAGGTTCATGGTTATATCTCTCGAAGTTGTATTCATAATCTTGTCATTGTTTATATATGAATTGTATGTTATTTATAATTGTAGGCAAATAAAAAAAAACTACCTAAATCAATTCTAAATGAAGGGACTCTAGTAGCACAAGAGGATGAAATTTCATTTTTACGGTCTGCTCCCCAATTAGAAGTCGTAATCTGAATCATAATTAAATTATACTATTTTATCGTTCATCCCATTTCTTTTGCTCCCATGCTCTCCGCTACTGCTCAAGGAGGTTTATGGTTTCAAACATGAAACAAAGGAAGAGAGATGACTAGAATCATCTAATAACATCTTCTGGGAGCAACAAAATGACATTATTCGTGCTCACGTGGAATAGGACAAATAGGTCTTTGTCCCTTCTAACAAGCCATGCACGTGGGCATCTAACATGTACCTCATTACCTTAACATTCTACCTCAGTAGCTTAACGAGACACATTAGCAAATTTCATTACTCCTTGATAGCAAAAAAACAAAAAGACCTCGTTGGCAGACAGAGGACAAGGTCAATGGTCAAAGTGAATCATTTTTTAGTCAAAGATCGTGTTGTCATTCGAACAAATGGATAGGGACCATGTTGATCATTACAAAAAAATATTAGAATAACGAGACCGATTTTAGCAACCAACAACATCAGTTGCTAATAGTGATCAATCGATCTTTTTTATACCAAAAAAGATTAGTCACTAAATCGATCGCTAATTTTTAATTTTTAGTAATGGGTACCTTACTCTAGAAATTTTAAGTGTACGAATCAAGCATTTCATTAACTTTTTTAACAATTCCAAACAACAACAATAGTACAATTTTAAGAAAGAATTTTGCTAAAGAAGAACACTAGTTAAGAATAAGAATTTTAAAAATTAGAGTAAAGTATTGTTTTTGTCCCCAACGTTTGGGGTAAATCCTATTTGTGTCTCTAACGTTTAAATCGTCCTATTTGTATCCCTAACATTTGTAAAAGTGATTCAATGTTATCCTGCTGTCAATTACACATCATGAGCGCTTTAGTTTGAGTTTAAAAAATCTCTTCTTGAAGTTAGAATACAAATGTCTGGGATAAAATCGATGATCTACTCCGAAAAATAGCTCATCAAATGTTGAAACTAATTCCTACAACATTTACATAAATCACTTTTCTAGGGACATAATTGAATCTAAACACAAGTAGTGGGTATAATATTAAAATAGAACACGTTCAAGTGAGACCTAATTGAGATTGAATACATCCCAGTGAGAATAATTGAAAAATATAATCTGATTTGTTAGTATAATTGATAGTAGGATAACATTGAAGTACTTTTATAAACATTAAGGATACAAATAGTACGATTTAAACGTTAGGGATACAAATAGGACTTACCCCAAACGTTGGGGACGAAAACGATACTTTACTCTAAAAATTATTTTTTACTTTGTATTTTAAAAAATGATATTCTTAATTAGTATTTCAAGACATTTATTAGCAAGACCATTTTAAAAAATTTGAAGCATCAAGCTACACAATAATTTTTTTTAAGAAATCAATTTCATGCAAGAGTATAGTTAGGAGGGTTATTGACTTGAGTAGACCCAAAAACTCAGGGTTTAAAGTTTCTTTTTAGAAAAAATCATATTCATATTTTGGTTCGGTGCCTTTTTTGGAACTTGGCTCAACTTGGCTTGAAAATATATCATTCTTGAAAGAATAAATCACAAAAAATAAAAAAAAATTAGAGAAACTATCCAAAAAGAACTGATAAAAATAACTATAAAAGATGAAAACGACAAAAAAATTTCAAAAGATAGATTAAAAAATTAAATTGATAAAAAAATCAAACAGCAAACCTCTTTAAATCTTCATTATATATAATAAAAGTAGAAATATATAGGTAACAAAAACGTCAAGTTTGTTAGAAGTTTCAACTAATGATTGTTTAAAACATTAAAGGTTTTAATAAAAGGATGGGCAAAATTGAAATTGTTTGAAAATGTCGAAGACAAAAGTAATTAAAACGGTTTAAAGTTTTGAGAGCAAAATTAAAAATTTCTTTAAAATGTTGAAGGCATTTTTTCATACTTTTTCCTTGTTTAATACTATGTTAATTTCAATTTTTTTTTCAATTGCTTAGACTATACAGCATTTTGTCTATATTTTCTTTGGTGATTTAATTTTCTTTATATTTTGTTTGTTTGCTTTTCCTTTTATTTTTTGTACAGAGTTTTTGATGCATAACGACTTATTTATTTATATATCACTATTATAATTTAATTCCCAGAACAACTTATCATAAATTATTTATTCAATTTTCATTATTTTTTCCAATTCTAATCTAAGCAGAAATTCCACCTATGTTACATTTGCAGTACATAGCCGGTCCTAAGCCCGGATAAAGGAGGAGGGTTGTATTAGGTCTTCGACAACCAACATAAAAATATAGTCTAATCTCCATGACATGAACCAAAGACATTATTGCGCTAAAGTTAGGTCGTTGCCCGGAAGCAATGCACTGTATGGCTCGAGTACGGTGTCAAATGAGCAAGAGCCATTGCATTGATGCCCGGATGTAGTGTTAAATGAGCAAGGGTTCTCGCGTTTTCGTGAATGGACGAGGGTAAATAAGCTAGTTCACAAAGTAAAAGGTGAAGGTCGAAGCGACAGAAGGTTGAGATTTGGGATATGGAACATAGGCACTCTAACAGGAAAGTCCATGGAGGTGGTGGACACTATGACAAGGAGGAAGATTAACATTATGTGCCTACAAGAAACAAAGTGGGTTGGTGCGAAGGCTAGGGAGTTGGATACTTCTGGTTTCAAACTTTGGTATACAGAAAAAGTGAAGAATAGGAATGGGGTTGGAATAATTGTGGATAAGCAGTGGAAGAAGGACGTAGTGGATGTCAAGAGAGTGGAAGATCGGATCATCTCTATCAAACTTATGGTGGAGGGAGGTGCTTTCCATGTGATTAGCGCCTATATATGCACCGCAAGTGGGTTCGGACGAACAACACAAGATAAGGTTTTGGGAGGATCTAGAGAGTTTGATTCAAGACATACCTTTGGGAGATAAGATTTTCTTAGGAGGAGATTTAAATGGCCATGTTGGGAGAGAAGTGACTGGATATGGGAGTATTCATGGAGGCACTGGGTTTCAGGGTGATCAATGCCGAGGGTAAAACTATTTTAGAATTTTCCTCAACCTTTGATCTTCTCATCGCAAATACATGTTTTAAAAAGAGAGACGAACATCTTATAACCTATAAGAGTGGCATGACAAGCTCTCAAATCGACTTCTTCTTGTTGAGGAGAGTCGACCGGAAATATTGCATTAATTGTAAAATTATCCCGGGAGAGAGTTTGACAACACAACATAGGGTGTTCGTCATGGATTTTTGCGTTGAGCAAAAGTCGAGGAAAAGACATCATACGAAGAACCCAAGGACGAGGTGGTGGCGGATTAAAGGTGAGGAACAAAGAAGCTTTCTAAGACGGGTAGGAGAAGAGGCAAAGTGGGATGGGAATGGAAGCGCGGAAGAGATGTGGAGGGAGATGGCAGAAGTTATTAGAAGAATAGCAAAAGAAAGCTTTGGTGAATCTAAAGGAATAGGACCAAGAGACAAGGAGTCCTGGTGGTGGAATGCGAGTGTTGTAAGACCCAGAACTTTTGAAAAGTCTTATTATGATCAAGTCTCAAATCATATAGTTATTTATAGCCTTAATTTCGGAAATCATTTTATTAAAGATAATTAAGGCAAGTTTTGATTTATTGGATTTGAGATAAGTTATGATTATTATCCAATTTTGTAATTATTGGATTATTTTCTATATTCAAGTTATAAAGTTGGTAGTTGTGAAATAATAAGGATTTCTATATGATTTGGATTAAATAATTAATATTTTAAATGTTAATACTGTTATTTTAGAAAATAATTTGTAAAGTTGATGAGCAAATAGTATTTTCTAAGTACGAATAGTGTTGGATTTAATTTGAGTTCCAATTACTATATTACCCCTACTCTTATATGAAATTACCGAATTGCCCCTAACCCTAAGTTTCAAAAGTGAAACCCTAATCCCTAACCCTTAGCCGTCACTATCCCTTTCCCTCCTATCACCCAAATCCACGGTGAAACCAGAAATCAAGGCAAGCAGAAAGGGAAAACAGAAATGGGGAAAATAAGGGAGGAAGCGCGCCGGCCAGGGGAAGGAGTTGCTGCCGCCACGGTCGATCACGTCTGCTGCCTCGCCTCCGTGCCACCATGCCTCGCAGTCGAACCCATTTCCGCTGCTACCACCGTCACGGAGAAGAGGCGTCGAAGAGGGGCCGAACTCGCGCCTTGTCGTTGCCGCCCCTGGGGCTTCGAGCCGCGTCACCGTCCTTGGTGACCCACGAACCGAGAGCACACGCGCGGGGGTGGAGGACGGCGTTGCTGTCGCCGCTGCTTCTCCCAACTCCGCTGCTGCCCATTGAAGACGACGCCGTCGCTGGTCAGAACTCAGGCGAGAGAGAGGAGGTCATGAAGGAGGGAGCCGCACTCAGTCCCTGGTCGCCGCCGCGCCAAATGAGGGAGTGGCCGCCGTCGTTGCAGAGGAGCCGCGCGGCCACCTTCACATTCTCGCGCACAGAGAGAGGGGGATGCGCGAAGGGGGACCTTCTTCCGCCACTGCTGCCTGGGATCCTGTGGTCCAAGCCACCATTGATGGAGCTTGAATCGTCGTCAGCCATGGCTGCTGTGCCTCCGGTCGCCGAGAAGGGCCACCGCTGCTGCCGCCGGAAATTGCCACTGGAACTGGTGTCGTTTGGTAAGCTTTAACCCGTCTTCAGTTTCCTTCTCCATTAAAGTTCATCTTTACCATGAGAGTTGTGATGCGGCTGTGTGCTAGGAGTTGCTGCAAGTTGCCGCTACCGGAATCACTACCAGGGCTGCCGCTTCATGGTTCAGTCACTTCTCCTTAGTTACGGTAAGAGTTACATTCCGGAGCCCTTGAAAATCTGCACTGTTATATTTGGGTAGGAATCCTAAGGTTTTGATAACGTAGGGCGAGTTCGAGTTATGGCATGTCACGGTTAGAGTTGTTGTTGCTGTTACGAGTAGTTGGGGCTGAGGTTGCCTCCGTCGCCGGAGCTGTGCCGGGGCCGGTTCGAAACCGCAGCTACTTCGTGTTGTTATTCCGGTAAGAAATTATGTTTCGAAAGCCTTACGTTAGTGCCCCGTACGTGTATTAAAGCCTTTATGGTATTAATATTCCTAGAGTTAGTAACTGAGGTTGCTTGTTGTAATTTAGAGCTGTTTATGCTGCTGCGAAAATGTGTGGGGCTGTGCTTTGAAGCTGCCTTTGATTTTGAGTTGAGGTGAAAAGGACTTAATGAGGCGTTTGGGTTATGGAATTGCGTTTCGAGGTAAGGGCGCTTTCCAAAAACTATAGTTTATTATTGGAATTATTACATATGGGTACTGATGTGAGATATTGTGTATTTGGTGATTGTATCTGCCTTATGTATTATTTGATTGACTCGAATGACTATGGATGTTGGTTTGGCCGAATTGTTGTGTGGCTTGTGAAATGTAATGTTTGAAGTTGATTCTTTAAAGATTTGAAATGAGTTTAATCCGTTGAGGATTGGTTTGAATTGAGTCAATTATTTTGATGATGTGAAAGATAGAATACTCTTGAAATTCAGCCTGGGTTGCTTTAATTGATTTGGTTTTGATAAATGATTTATTGCTGAACCGATTCTTTAAAGCTTTAGAAATGAGTTAAATCGGTTGATATTGAGTTGATTTTTGAAATGGCTTCCTTGAGATATGCCACTGAGGCGACTGTTGGATTTAGCTTGCTTTTGAATTGATTTCTGGTTTTGAGCTGTTGAAAAGGAATGAGAAATGGTTTAGTTGGGACCCGAACCGGGTGGCAAAAGTCCAAGTTTTAGGGGAGGTGCTGCCGAAATTTCTATAGAATCCGAGTCCTTATTTGAAATGTTAATTGGGGAATTTTGATTTTAATGCCTTTCCTATCTATTTTGAGGATTGTGAAATTATGGCTTCTTTTATTACCTTTACTTAGAACAATTAAGAAAGCAATGAAGTTATGCTTTGAAAGAATTATTGAAAAGAGAATCATGATTTCTCCTTATTTTCCAAGAAGAACAGTATGTCTTTGGGTACAAGTCATTCGAAAGAGAATTTTGCTTTGAGGCTGTTTTAAAAGGTAAAACGGGTTTATGTTTTTCTCTATTAAACACAAAGATTGTCCCTTGGGAGAGTTTTCGTGATTTTAAAAGGAATTGGATTTCGATTGATGAGCCTCATTATTTTGACGTTTTAAATAAGATTCAAAGTATCTTTTGAACTCTAGTTTAACACAACAAAAATGATTCTCTTATCAGTTTGAAACGCTTCAGATTTAATTATGGAATTGAAGCCGGTTTTGTTTAAGTAAAGGAAATGGTTTTGAAAGAAGTAAAGATTACGTGACTCGGTTTGGCTTAGATCCTATTTTCTTACTCAAATCAGAAAGCCAATGTTTTAATGATTTTAAATGAATTTGCCGAAATGAGATATGTTATTCTCCCCTAAAGACTTGGGACTCTGCCGAGAAACTTTGTTATAAAATCCCATTGTTGAATGGATGATTTTGAATGTTTCAAAATAAATCTTTAACTTGCCATGGTTATGGAAGTTTGGAAAGAGGATGCCGAGAGTGGCATTGTTTTCAAAGGGAAATTTACCTTGAGTAAAAGTGGCTTATGAGCCTAAGATGATTTGAGAAATGAGATCTTTAAAGCCAAGGCTGAAAAGAGTTGAAACTCGATTTCAAAGTGAAATGAATTGAGAAAATGATTTATGGCTTAAATGCCGACTTTATGAATTTAATGATGTTGAATGGTGGAAGTGCTGTTTTGTTGTGAGCCGGAATGGCTGTGTATGATTATACATATTGGTTGGTTCTGGATTGAACCGTGAGCCGGAATGGCTGTGTATGATATGAATATTGGCTGGTTCTGGACTGAACCATGAGCCGGATGGCTGAGATGGATGTTGATCCATGGATGAGATTGAATGCATGTTTATGCTGAATCATTGATAAATGTGAATGTTGCACTTCCACTATCTGAGATACGAGTTTCCCTGGGTAGTAGCAGTGGCTAGCCACCACGTGCTCCGGGTCGAGACTTGATACTCTGTTGACCCTATGTCGTAAGTGTGGCCGGGCACTGTGAAAGGCCCGGATGAGCTCGCCCCCGTAAATATTCACCAGTGAGGGTGATGGATATGGATCATGATTATGATCAAGTTTATGATGAGTACAACTCGAGTTGGGGATGCACGACAGAGGGACAGTCCAATGGTTAGCTACCAGGACTTGTCGGGTTGGCTCTATAACCGACAGATGATATCATCAGCCACTAGGGACAGGCATGCATCATATGCATTTGTGTGACATTGGTTGGGTGTGCATATTATACTTGGTTTGCCTATGTGATTAATTGCTAACTGTTCTACTTGTAATAACTGTTTGTTTGTGCTTGAACTTCCTATCGGTGTTTGCATCTGGGACTCTGTTGGATTGTGGTGATTGGTTGTTGGTTAGATTGTCTGGGCCTAGGGCCGTGGTTGGAAAGAGATGAACTGATGACTGATTTCGGTTTTGTGTTTCTGGTTTGGAATAAATTATGAAAGGCTATTTTGGTTCCGCATAGATAAACCGTTTTGAAAGGCTTTTGAGTTTTTGAGAATTGAACGGTTCTTCTTTCTGAAAAGATTTCCGACTTTACTTTCATCGTAAACCGTTGTTTTTGAAAAGAGGCATAAGACGGTTATGAATCACTGGTGCGATTATCTTCATGTATCCTATTACAGTAATTCCCAAAAACCCTCTACTGAGAACCCTTTCGAGGATGATGTTCTCACCCCCCTACATTTTTCCCCTTTCAGGATATGGGCGCAGAAGTTATGAAGAGCTTATTTAATTGTTGTTGTGATGCTCTATATTGTCTTAGTTATGGTTTATTGTACCCTCGCCTTTATCTTGATATAATCTGTAAGAGGGATAGGGATTGTATTGGATTATGTTTGTACTATTATTTATATATATGTATGTATATATATGGATGTACTCTTTATGAGTTTTTGTAAGTTGTATGGTATTTACGGATGTACGTTATCGAACGAAAGTATCTTTGGGAGCGGTATTGCGGTTTAAAGTTTTAAACAGGCTCATATTTTAGTATTAAATAGTATAAGTGTCGTCGTAATGTCCGAGCTATCAGGGTTACGCAGCCGGAAGCGTGAGCTTTGGTAGTTAGGGTGTTACATTATGGTATCAGAGCAGTTCTTCCTGTAGAGCCTGAGGAATGGACTGACTATGCTTTAGTTGCATACTCTGAGTGTTTGTCATGTATTAGGTCTTGTCGAATGACGAGAATTAGAGCTTTATGCACATGGCAGTCTATTGATTAACGCTGTTAGTCTTGCATTGCATAATTCCTGATATTAAGTTCGGCCGGCTTAATACTAGTGAATTATGTAAATGAAAGTACTAATGGGTTATCATAGATGATATACGAGTTTTGAGTAAAGCGAATCGCGGGTTTTGGAAAAGTTGGAAACTATTTCTCGAGGCTATTCAGTTGTGTGTCTTGAATTTTGTTCGAGTCGACCCGTTCTTTTATATCCTAACTTGAAGTTCTTGTTTGCTAGTCCTTTTGAGAAGTAGTTTGATCTTTCAACTCTATTCCTCTATCCATATGCATTCTTGTTTGACCTTAAGTGCATATGCTGGTTTAAGATCCTTGTTGCATCTATCTTCCTCTGTTTGAGTTCCTCTTTATTTAAGTATTCTTTGATATAGCCTTGGACTTGTCTTAATGTGCTGTGACTTTTAACTCCGGGTTCTGATTCCATTCTTTGAGAAATTGTTGATTCAGTTTTTCTCTTACTGGACAGTGATCACAGCCAATTTTGAGATTTTATAAATTACCGTTGATTAGATATATACTTTTCTATATATGAGACTTTGAAATTATTTATACAGTTTGACAACTATTTCTTTCCGATACCCCGCCTGTACTTTTACTGGTTTATGGAACTGCATTTACTTTGAATTACAATTTGACTTTCTAGTAATTCTACTATAGCCCCAATGCACATCTTCATTTGATCATATATTTTGATATTTTTCAAAATTTTGAAAAGAAAGGATTTACCACTTTTGTCTCGGTTGAGTTTCATTTGATAAGCTTTACCTAACTTATTTTGTATTGAGTTTGATTTAGCATGCTATATGGTTTATGCCATTGTTGTTCTTTTGAAAATGTTGGACTCATAGCTTTCTTCCTATGAACGGACTAAATTCTCTATTAAATCTTCCATCTCCATGAATGTCATGTTTGACCTTGTTTTTAACTGATCTTTTACATCTTGTGAATATTGCCATTGATCTTGGTTTTTCCTTTTGTGAATCTCATTCTTATGTGGGTCAGTTTGATTCGTTTCAGGATAGTACATTGTTTATTCTCCCATTATCTCTACAAGAGTTTTTAGTTAAAGATTTATCATTGAAAAATTACAAATGATTGAGTTGTCTTTTCTATGACTTTTGTATTCTTTTGGATCAATTTAAAACTTGTTTGATATTTCATGCTTAGTGGATCTTGTTTGAACTACTCTAATTTAAGATCCTTTCTTGCAAGGCTTGACTCCTTTTTAGTACATCTTAAACTTCTTGAATGTTCTTATGAGATGAGGATTTCAAGAACACTTTTGGAGTCTTGTTTTGGACTTTTTAAAGAAGTTTTGAATTCTCTTGTAAGAAGTTTTAAACGGAATTTATTTTCTGTTTCTTGATTTAGATTGAAACCATTGTTCAATATTGATGAAGTTAATTTAAAAATCGGCATGCGCTATTTTAAATGAGGTTTTGGAAAGTTTCCTTGTTTAGTGGAAACCGGTTTGTTTGTAACGCACCACTTATTTCCTTACCAGATTGTAAGCAAATTTTTATCTCGGAGTTTCTTTTCTAAAAAGAGTTTAACTTCCTCTTTCGTACTTGCTATAAATGTTATACATGCTTGTTTGAATATGAAATTTTGAGAATTTTGAACAAGCATCTGATTATTTCCGAGTTTTTATGAACTGCTTTTGGTTAAGTTGTGCATTTAATTATCTTTCTAAAATATTTGAGGAAATATTTTAGCTCTTAGCCAAAGTTGTGTGCATTTGTTTTTGGAACTCTACAAAATCTACTTCAACATGGAATTGTATTGAAGTAAAGCCACATTTATGCTTTTGTTACTCTCTTGAAGGACATTTGTTGCTTAACTTTTCTTTTAGACTGCGAGGTGATTTTCCTGCAAGTTTTCGATTCTTTTAAGAACAATGTATTCAGAAGTATTTTTAATCATGCCCTTGAGTTTTGTGAGCTTTGCCTTGGGTTTGAGATATTCTCTTTTGTAAACCTCATACTTCATCGACTCAGTTTGAGTTTGTTTCAAGTTGATGCGCTGGTTATCTTCTTGTTGATCCTATTGAACTTCTTTGATCTAAGGGTTATCTTTGAAGTTGTCAATTGAATTATGTCTAGCAAACTTTATTGCTTGAACATCCATGTTTATCTGGGATTGGATATATTCTTTCAAATCTATGACTATTGTCTTTGACATCCGTCTCTCCTTTCTAAGATCTCATATTCTTCTGAGTAGACTCGAGAATTGTTTTGGTATCACGTGCGACTTGTAGACGTAGTAACGCGATACGTTAGTTCTTTAAGATGTGACGTGTATACGGAAGTTGAAGCGGTAGGTGTGCAACGTATGAGTTGTGGGCATTTTGTTCCTTGCGAACGGGTTTGTGATTGTCAGGCTTGTGATCAAATTTGGGGTTTGTAAGGTGCTTGATGGAATTGGAAAGTTGAAACCTTGAGGTTGATATAAGATTGGTGTGCGGATATTGAGCACATCATTTTAACCCCATCCTGTTTTATAGCCTTTGATGCTTTGCCCTGCTATCACATGATTGACCCATGTTATCTTTTGCATTGAGCCTACCTTGTAACGTTTGCTTTGCAAACACACTCCTACCTTTACATCCTTATGCTTATGACAATCAAAGTATTTGAAAACTGTATATATGTTTATATTTTGAGATATTTTGCTTCTTCCTTAAATGTGTTCAAGGGTGAACTGTTATGGAATTTCTTTCATTTTGTATCAATTTTCGAGGGCGAAAATTTTTATAAGGTGGGTAGGATGTAAGACCCAGAACTTTTGAAAAGTCTTATTATGATCAAGTCTCAAATCATATAGTTATTTATAGCCTTAATTTCGGAAATCATTTTATTAAAGATAATTAAGGCAAGTTTTGATTTATTGGATTTGAGATAAGTTATGATTATTATCCAATTTTGTAATTATTGGATTATTTTCTATATTCAAGTTATAAAGTTGGTAGTTGTGAAATAATAAGGATTTCTATATGATTTGGATTAAATAATTAATATTTTAAATGTTAATACTGTTATTTTAGAAAATAATTTGTAAAGTTGATGAGCAAATAGTATTTTCTAAGTACGAATAGTGTTGGATTTAATTTGAGTTCCAATTACTATATTACCCCTACTCTTATATGAAATTACCGAATTGCCCCTAACCCTAAGTTTCAAAAGTGAAACCCTAATCCCTAACCCTTAGCCGTCACTATCCCTTTCCCTCCTATCACCCAAATCCACGGTGAAACCAGAAATCAAGGCAAGCAGAAAGGGAAAACAGAAATGGGGAAAATAAGGGAGGAAGCGCGCCGGCCAGGGGAAGGAGTTGCTGCCGCCACGGTCGATCACGTCTGCTGCCTCGCCTCCGTGCCACCATGCCTCGCAATCGAACCCATTTCCGCTGCTACCACCGTCACGGAGAAGAGGCGTCGAAGAGGGGCCGAACTCGCGCCTTGTCGTTGCCGCCCCTGGGGCTTCGAGCCGCGTCACCGTCCTTGGTGACCCACGAACCGAGAGCACACGCGCGGGGGTGGAGGACGGCGTTGCTGTCGCCGCTGCTTCTCCCAACTCCGCTGCTGCCCATTGAAGACGACGCCGTCGCTGGTCAGAACTCAGGCGAGAGAGAGGAGGTCATGAAGGAGGGAGCCGCACTCAGTCCCTGGTCGCCGCCGCGCCAAATGAGGGAGTGGCCGCCGTCGTTGCAGAGGAGCCGCGCGGCCACCTTCACATTCTCGCGCACAGAGAGAGGGGGATGTGCGAAGGGGGACCTTCTTCCGCCACTGCTGCCTGGGATCCTGTGGTCCAAGCCACCATTGATGGAGCTTGAATCGTCGTCAGCCATGGCTGCTGTGCCTCCGGTCGCCGAGAAGGGCCACCGCTGCTGCCGCCGGAAATTGCCACTGGAACTGGTGTCGTTTGGTAAGCTTTAACCCGTCTTCAGTTTCCTTCTCCATTAAAGTTCATCTTTACCATGAGAGTTGTGATGCGGCTGTGTGCTAGGAGTTGCTGCAAGTTGCCGCTACCGGAATCACTACCAGGGCTGCCGCTTCATGGTTCAGTCACTTCTCCTTAGTTACGGTAAGAGTTACATTCCGGAGCCCTTGAAAATCTGCACTGTTATATTTGGGTAGGAATCCTAAGGTTTTGATAACGTAGGGCGAGTTCGAGTTATGGCATGTCACGGTTAGAGTTGTTGTTGCTGTTACGAGTAGTTGGGGCTGAGGTTGCCTCCGTCGCCGGAGCTGTGCCGGGGCCGGTTCGAAACCGCAGCTACTTCGTGTTGTTATTCCGGTAAGAAATTATGTTTCGAAAGCCTTACGTTAGTGCCCCGTACGTGTATTAAAGCCTTTATGGTATTAATATTCCTAGAGTTAGTAACTGAGGTTGCTTGTTGTAATTTAGAGCTGTTTATGCTGCTGCGAAAATGTGTGGGGCTGTGCTTTGAAGCTGCCTTTGATTTTGAGTTGAGGTGAAAAGGACTTAATGAGGCGTTTGGGTTATGGAATTGCGTTTCGAGGTAAGGGCGCTTTCCAAAAACTATAGTTTATTATTGGAATTATTACATATGGGTACTGATGTGAGATATTGTGTATTTGGTGATTGTATCTGCCTTATGTATTATTTGATTGACTCGAATGACTATGGATGTTGGTTTGGCCGAATTGTTGTGTGGCTTGTGAAATGTAATGTTTGAAGTTGATTCTTTAAAGATTTGAAATGAGTTTAATCCGTTGAGGATTGGTTTGAATTGAGTCAATTATTTTGATGATGTGAAAGATAGAATACTCTTGAAATTCAGCCTGGGTTGCTTTAATTGATTTGGTTTTGATAAATGATTTATTGCTGAACCGATTCTTTAAAGCTTTAGAAATGAGTTAAATCGGTTGATATTGAGTTGATTTTTGAAATGGCTTCCTTGAGATATGCCACTGAGGCGACTGTTGGATTTAGCTTGCTTTTGAATTGATTTCTGGTTTTGAGCTGTTGAAAAGGAATGAGAAACGGTTTAGTTGGGACCCGAACCGGGTGGCAAAAGTCCAAGTTTTAGGGGAGGTGCTGCCGAAATTTCTATAGAATCCGAGTCCTTATTTGAAATGTTAATTGGGGAATTTTGATTTTAATGCCTTTCCTATCTATTTTGAGGATTGTGAAATTATGGCTTCTTTTATTACCTTTACTTAGAACAATTAAGAAAGCAATGAAGTTATGCTTTGAAAGAATTATTGAAAAGAGAATCATGATTTCTCCTTATTTTCCAAGAAGAACAGTATGTCTTTGGGTACAAGTCATTCGAAAGAGAATTTTGCTTTGAGGCTGTTTTAAAAGGTAAAACGGGTTTATGTTTTTCTCTATTAAACACAAAGATTGTCCCTTGGGAGAGTTTTCGTGATTTTAAAAGGAATTGGATTTCGATTGATGAGCCTCATTATTTTGACGTTTTAAATAAGATTCAAAGTATCTTTTGAACTCTAGTTTAACACAACAAAAATGATTCTCTTATCAGTTTGAAACGCTTCAGATTTAATTATGGAATTGAAGCCGGTTTTGTTTAAGTAAAGGAAATGGTTTTGAAAGAAGTAAAGATTACGTGACTCGGTTTGGCTTAGATCCTATTTTCTTACTCAAATCAGAAAGCCAATGTTTTAATGATTTTAAATGAATTTGCCGAAATGAGATATGTTATTCTCCCCTAAAGACTTGGGACTCTGCCGAGAAACTTTGTTATAAAATCCCATTGTTGAATGGATGATTTTGAATGTTTCAAAATAAATCTTTAACTTGCCATGGTTATGGAAGTTTGGAAAGAGGATGCCGAGAGTGGCATTGTTTTCAAAGGGAAATTTACCTTGAGTAAAAGTGGCTTATGAGCCTAAGATGATTTGAGAAATGAGATCTTTAAAGCCAAGGCTGAAAAGAGTTGAAACTCGATTTCAAAGTGAAATGAATTGAGAAAATGATTTATGGCTTAAATGCCAACTTTATGAATTTAATGATGTTGAATGGTGGAAGTGCTGTTTTGTTGTGAGCCGGAATGGCTGTGTATGATTATACATATTGGTTGGTTCTGGATTGAACCGTGAGCCGGAATGGCTGTGTATGATATGAATATTGGCTGGTTCTGGACTGAACCATGAGCCGGATGGCTGAGATGGATGTTGATCCATGGATGAGATTGAATGCATGTTTATGCTGAATCATTGATAAATGTGAATGTTGCACTTCCACTATCTGAGATACGAGTTTCCCTGGGTAGTAGCAGTGGCTAGCCACCACGTGCTCCGGGTCGAGACTTGATACTCTGTTGACCCTATGTCGTAAGTGTGGCCGGGCACTGTGAAAGGCCCGGATGAGCTCGCCCCCGTAAATATTCACCAGTGAGGGTGATGGATATGGATCATGATTATGATCAAGTTTATGATGAGTACAACTCGAGTTGGGGATGCACGACAGAGGGACAGTCCAATGGTTAGCTACCAGGACTTGTCGGGTTGGCTCTATAACCGACAGATGATATCATCAGCCACTAGGGACAGGCATGCATCATATGCATTTGTGTGACATTGGTTGGGTGTGCATATTATACTTGGTTTGCCTATGTGATTAATTGCTAACTGTTCTACTTGTAATAACTGTTTGTTTGTGCTTGAACTTCCTATCGGTGTTTGCATCTGGGACTCTGTTGGATTGTGGTGATTGGTTGTTGGTTAGATTGTCTGGGCCTAGGGCCGTGGTTGGAAAGAGATGAACTGATGACTGATTTCGGTTTTGTGTTTCTGGTTTGGAATAAATTATGAAAGGCTATTTTGGTTCCGCATAGATAAACCGTTTTGAAAGGCTTTTGAGTTTTTGAGAATTGAACGGTTCTTCTTTCTGAAAAGATTTCCGACTTTACTTTCATCGTAAACCGTTGTTTTTGAAAAGAGGCATAAGACGGTTATGAATCACTGGTGCGATTATCTTCATGTATCCTATTACAGTAATTCCCAAAAACCCTCTACTGAGAACCCTTTCGAGGATGATGTTCTCACCCCCCTACATTTTTCCCCTTTCAGGATATGGGCGCAGAAGTTATGAAGAGCTTATTTAATTGTTGTTGTGATGCTCTATATTGTCTTAGTTATGGTTTATTGTACCCTCGCCTTTATCTTGATATAATCTGTAAGAGGGATAGGGATTGTATTGGATTATGTTTGTACTATTATTTATATATATGTATGTATATATATGGATGTACTCTTTATGAGTTTTTGTAAGTTGTATGGTATTTACGGATGTACGTTATCGAACGAAAGTATCTTTGGGAGCGGTATTGCGGTTTAAAGTTTTAAACAGGCTCATATTTTAGTATTAAATAGTATAAGTGTCGTCGTAATGTCCGAGCTATCAGGGTTACGCAGCCGGAAGCGTGAGCTTTGGTAGTTAGGGTGTTACAAGTGTACAAGAAAACATAACGATAAAAAGGGAGTGCTTTAAAGAGTGGTCTTTATGCTGCAACGCAGATAACTAGGAAAAATATAAGGCAGCTAAGAAAGAGACAAAAGTGGCTGTAAGTGAAGCAAGAACAAGAGCATATGAGGGTCTCTACCAGTCTTTGGGCACGAAAGAAGGAGAAAAACGTATATATAGAATCGCAAAGAGCCGTGAAAGAAGAATGAGAGATTTGGATTAGGTTAAGTGCATAAAGGATAAGGATGGAGAGGTGTTGGCTAAAGAGGAGAAGATTAATGAAAGGTGGAAGAGCTACTTCTACGAGTTATTTAATGAGGGACAGAAGACTCTTCTGATAATATTCCGATTGAAGTTTGGAAGGGTCTTGGAGATAAAGCAATCAAATGGTTAACCAAGCTTTTTAATGAGATTTTAAGGTCAAAGAAGATGCTTGATGAGTGGAGAAAGAGCACTTTGGTACATATCTACAAGAATAAGGGGGATATACAAAGTTGCGGAAACTATAGAGGGATCAAGCTTATGAGTCACACCATGAAGTTATGGGAAAGGGTGATAGAACGGAGGTTGAGAAAAGAGACACAAGTAACAGAGAACCAATTTGGATTTATGCCAGGCAGATCTACCACTGAAGCGATATACCTATTAAGAAGGATGATAGAGAGGTATCATAGTAATAAAAGGGATCTACATATGGTGTTTATCGATTTGGAAAAAGCGTATGATAGAGTACCAAGGGAGGTCTTATGGAAGGTTTTAGAAAAGAGGAGAGTAAGGATCGCATATATTCGTGCAATTAAAGACATGTATGATGGGGCCACAACTAGTGTGAAGACTCAAAGTGGTGTGACAGAGAAATTTCCTATTGGTATAGGATTACACCAGGGATCATCCTTAAGTCCATACTTTTTCACGTTAGTCTTGGAAGTACTCACAGAGCACATCTAAGAGCCTGTGCCATGGTGCATGCTTTTTGCCAATGATATCGTCCTTATGGGAGAGTCAAGGGAAGACCTAAATAAGAAGTTAGAGTTATGGAGAGAAGCTCTAGAAGTGTATGGTCTGCGCATAAGCCGTAGCAAGACGGAATATATGGAATGTAAGTTCAGTCTGAGAAGGGAAAACCCTAATATAGAGGTGAAGATTGGAGAAAACATCCTACGAAAAGTTAAAAGTTTTAAGTATCTTGGGTGCATCATACCGGATAATGGAGAGATTGAACAGGATGTAAATCATAGGATCCAAGCAGGTTGGTCAAAATGGCGGAGTGCATCTGGTTTTATATGCGACAAAAAAGTGCCTTTAAAACTTAAAGGTAAATTCTATCGCACCGCTATAAGACTGGCTATGCTTTATGGTGAGGAGTGTTGGGCGGCTAAAGGGGAGCATGAGCATAAGCTGAGTGTGGCAGAGATGAAGATGTTGAGATGGATGAGTGGTCATATGCGATTGGATAAAATAAGGAACGAAGATATAAGGGAGAGAGTTGGAGTAGCACCCATTGTGGAAAAGATGGTTGAATCGCATCTCAGGTGGTTTGGACATGTGAGAAGAAGACCAATAAAACATCCAGTCAGGAGGGTGGATGAGATGGAAGATGGACAAGGGGCGAAAGGCAGAGGAAGACCTAAGAAAACCATCCATGAGGTAGTCAAACAAGATCTACATGTAAACGGTCTCTCTGTTAACATGATACATGACAGAGCACAATGACGTTGTTTGATTCATGTAGCCGACCCCACTTAGTGGGACAAGGCTTTGTTGTTGTTGTTGTTGTTGTTGTTGTTGTTGTTGTTGTTGTTGTTTGTCTAATCTAAGCAGAATAGTTGGTATTCTGCTAATATTTTTGGTCCAAATCGAAAAGGAACATGGAATTCTTGTTTGTAAGAAAATATATCCAGAGACAATGATATGTCAAGGAACTAGGTATATATAACATTAAGGATTCAAAGTTTAATATTTTAAAATAATTAATAACAAATAGATAAGACTGATACAACTAATAATATTATTTTCATTAATATATATATCTTTTATGTAATTTTTATAATTAAAAAATTTAAAAATTACTAATATTTCTTAATTCTTATACAACAAATTTAATATATGAAAAGGATAACAAAAAATAAAAAAAATTAAACGTTCTATGTCAATTATTCAAAAGATAACCAGGCTTTTAATAAAAAAAATCTATCAAACTAGCAACTAATTTTTTATTAAAACTCTAGTAATTCTTCGAAAAAATTGTCTGAATCATAATGAATATTCACTCTAAATTTTTTATCTATCATATATTATTGCACAATAGATCTGTATGGTACATTTTTAACAAATGAAATAATTATACATTTTACCAATCTTACACATAGTTAAAATTTAAATAAAAATAAGCTTTTACAACACACATAAAATATATTCTAGAATCACATAAGTATTTTTGATGTTTTATACTTTTATGAAAATGGAAATTATACGATAAATTAATTATTTATATTGTTAATTATTATATCAATTTTAGATATATTTTATGTCAATTTTTTTATTATTTATTATAAAATAGAATATACACTTATTTTAATAATTCAATCAATATAATAGTTAATAATAAATGAGTTTTATGTGAATTATGATATTCAATTTAAATTGAATATACTTAAGACTTAACATAATCCTAATAATATAATATGCTAATAATTTTTTTAAATTAGAGTGAAAAAATTAAAATGATATATCTTCTATTTAATTTTTATAAAAAAAAATTAAAAAATTAGTAATATTTTTCAATTCTTACACAATAAATTTAATCAATATATATATATATATATATATGAAAATATAAAAAATAAAAAATTCTAAATATCACTGATATAATTATCTCAAAAGATAATAAAATTCCAAAAAAATCTATTAATCTAAACTGGTACTTAACAGACATATCAGTAGTTTATTATGCCACATAGGTATGCTTTGTTAAGCCTAGAAAAAGATCATTTACAGAAAGACTAAACAATCTCACGGAGTTAAAGATAAAAAATTAAAAAAATGAATTTATTATTATTAGGAGTCTCATTGTCTTTCAAAATAATTATGAGATACTGTTTAGAGTTTTTTTAATAATTTATTATAATTATTTTATATAACATAACCTTAATAATTTTATAAAAATAATTTTATAATTACATATTTATTATATCTAAAATTATACAATCATTCTAATAATAATTAATAAAATATTAAATAAAATAATTTTAGACTATTTAAATTGATTTTTTATTGTCTTTTAAATAATATTCTATTTCATTGATAATAATATGTAAAATGAAGTCAATATCCATGGTCAAATATTTGATGCGCTTCCAAATTAGTAATCTTCTCAATAATTATGAGAATATATATAATATCAGAAGCATCTAATTTTATTAATTTAATATGTGAATGCATTAATATTTAAATCTTACCATCAATATACGTTCATGCATCTCTATACAATTGTTTTAGATGAAAACACAATATATTTGATATGAAATGCATATATAAATACAAACCGTTCTAGGGGATCATCATCAAGGGTTCATATGAAAAAATATTGATCACCATGTTAAATGTTTGTTCCTATCGTCATTCACTGCCCTACCTACATATACAACTTTCAACTATAATGATCTTTAAATTGATCATCATATCAAGCCAATAAAGTACCAAAGGATTAGATTATTTTTGTTTTTATTGCTGCTATATGTTTTTAATAATAATTGATTCTGGGAATTCATAACTGCAGTGATGAAAACAAACCTCTGCATTGTTGGGTGATGATATTGCAGGAGATTATTTTAATATTTTTCCTGACAAGCTCCACCATAGTTTTTAGGATTTTGTGTTGTCCTTAAATGTTATAGTGAGCTCAAGTAAAAATAAATGAGATCTAATTTTGATACATCTTATTGATTCGAAGTGAAGTTCTTCGGTTATATAAATTTTCCGGAACTAATGTGCTATTTGAACGTTAGCAAATGAGATCCAATTGATGTATATACAATGATATAGTGTATTAAATTGAGAAAAATATCATTTTATATTTTTAGTTATAGACAAGTAAAAAGTGAGATCTAATGTATGTTATAATAGTGTATTAAATTTGAAAATTTTCCTATTTTCTACTTGTATTTTTTATATATAATGAATGCCTCTTTCAAATTTGGTGTTATCATAAAATCACATTTATTCTAAAACTTTAAATAAACAAGAGAAGATACATAATTATTTATATTTTTAACAGATTTTTGTCTCAAAATTTATCATTTTTGTATTTTTTACAATGTTTTTTATTTTCGATATTAACATATACTTTTTTATCATCAAATTAAACAGAGAAGTGTCCGAGAATATGTGAGAATATTATTTCTATTCTAACTATTAATAAAAGAAATAGATGGAGTGTCGGGGGTTCGAATCGCGCCTTGTACATGCAGCAACCCATTGGCCAGCAGCAAACCCTTAAATGGAGTTCAGTACCGCGACAGATTAGTCCTTGCCCTGTCGGGTTGTGGGATACCGTGGAAAACCAAAAAGAAATAGATGGAAGCACAAAGACCAGTTTACATTTTATTGCATACATAATTAAATCAAATAAAAGACATAACAAAATTAATTTTTTTTAAATTGGTTGAACTTAATTAACTTATAATCATGTACTATGGAGTATAGATTTAATCAATTAGACACCTATTATTTCGTTAGAATTCTAAAATTTACACTAAAATAATACTTAATCTCAATGACACATTTTTATGTATATACTTGTATGATATTTAAATTTTGTAAATAATGGAGATTAAAGAGTATTTACAAATTTATAATAATATTATTATTAATAATAATAAAGTAATTAACAGTTATTAACCATTTATCATGGTATCAATAATAAGAGTAATACTTTATGTGTTGAACCACTGTATTGTTTGAAAAAAAGATATCTTTTGAGTGTATTTCATAAATGAAACAACATGTACATTGATAAGCCATGTTTGTTAAATTTGAAATTCGTTGAAAAAGTAATAACCATTAAATAATTATGTGACTTTTGATTACGGATTTGGATCCTTTAATTTAAAGTTTGAATTTCACTTTAGAGAGTAAAGTGTGATCTTCTACCCTTGAATAGTTTCTCTTTCATATTTATTATTGGTCCCACCTATGAAATCAATGGTGAGAGATCACACTTTACTCTCTAAAGTGAAATTCAAACTTTAGAGGATCCAAATCCTTTGATTACTACCCATAATATATGAATACTAACCAATTGTTTTGAAGTGTGCAACAAAAGAAAATAAAAAGTGTGCTTTTAATTTTCTTGTTCAAGAAATTTAAATTTTTTTTATTATTCCTAATTAAAAAATTTATTTGTTTCATTGTATTTTGAGAAAATATTATTGTCATTAACCCTATACAACCAAATATAGAGACAAATATATATCTTTCTAAAGAAAATAATCTAATCATTTTTTGAAACTATCTTCATATATCCAATATGTACTAATTACTCTTATAAATTTCAAAATACTGATCACTTTAAAATTTGAATGGATCTAAAATTTAAAGGTAAATTATCAAATATTATTAAAGACTCTTGTTAAAATTACATCTTGAAAGATCAAACTAATAAAAATTTTCTAAAAAATTTAAAATCAAAACATATTCCAAATATTATTTTTTATATAGAAATATCAAATAGTGAATAATAAAAATCTTTAAATATTGTATACGTAAATGTATAGCGTGAATAAATTTTACATATAATATCTAAAATTGGAAGTTGTGCAAAATTGTCTAATCTATTATAAAGAAAAAGATCTAATGTCTAGGTGAATAATTAGACATACATCTTATGATGGGTATCAATTAAAGAAATACACTAAAAAAAAAATATAGCACAAGAATCAATAGGGATATGTCGATGGGGATAATAATCGAATCCAACTATATCTATCAACTATTTATTCCAAAGTTAGACAAATAGATTTATTCCAAACAAAAATTAAACTATGCAGAATTCCAAAGTATTAATAAGGATGTATTTTTTTTTCCTTTTATCAAAAATAAAAAAAAATTACATATGGCTGGATCGGACAAAGATTTGAACATTAAAAGAAAAGTGAATATAAAAATAAAATTAAAATGATAAGGAAAAAAAATACTCGTAACATGCAATGTAAATTATCTATGCTTCTGGAAGAAATAAATTTGTAATAAATGTATTTTGTGAATAGATTTCAACCATTTTACAATTGACACGTTATTTATTTAATTTATAGGATTAATGGTAAAATTAATCACTAAAAGGTAGTTTATTCGTCGAATTCATTTTCAAATAATTTTTTAATCAAATTAATCTATAAAAAAAATTAAAATTAATTGCATTTGTCCTTTCGTTAATGAATTAATATTCTCTATTAACAATTAAAAGTGAAAAGGTATGCTCTGTTAAGTCCAGAAAAAAATCATTTATAGAATGACTAAATAATTTCACAAAATTAAAGATCCAAAATTAAAAAAAATTATTATTATTAAGAGTCTCATTGTCTTTCAAAATAATTATGAGATGCTGTTTAGAGTTTTTTTTTATAATTTATTATAATTATTTTATATAGCATAACCTTAATAATTTTATAAAAAAATTATAATTACATATTTATTATATCTAAAATTATATAATTATTCTAATAATAATTAATAAAATATTAAATAAAATAATTTTAGACCATTTAAACTGATTTTTTATTGTCCTTTAAATAATATTCTATTTCATTGATAATATGTAAAATGAAGTCAATATTCATGGTCAAATATTTAATGCACTTCCAAATTAGTAATCTTCTCAATAATTATGAGAATATATATAACATCTGAAGCATCTAATTTTACTAATTTAATATGTGAATGCATTAATATTTAAATTCTACCATCAATATATGTTCATGCATCTCTACACAATTGTTTTAGATGAAAACATGTAACACTCTCACTACCAGAATGTCACGCTTCCAGCTGTGCCACTCTGATAGCAAGAAGTATTACGACTAATTTATATACTTAATATTAAAATAGAAGCTTGTGACTTGACACCGTATCGCTGACTTCTTTGAAAACCGAAAATAAATACTTTATCTAAAAAAAACAAGCAGTCATAGATTCATAATACATATATATATATATAACAAAGACGAGGGAAGAAAATAATCTAATTAATACAACAACATATAAACCAAACGCATTATAACTCTTCTTAATGCTTCTTCATCCGGTTCCTGAAAAGGTAAAGCTGTAGGGGGGTGAGGACCTAACCACACGGTCTCACCACGCAGTTTCAGAATTGTCATAAGAAGATTACTTAATAAGAAAACTGTTTTCAAGCTCAGTGATTATCATTGCCCTGTGAATCTTTTAAAAACCAATAACTAATCATTCAAAAACATTTTCAAAGAAACAAGATTTAATCTTTTTGAAATCCAAAACCTTTCTTTTCGTATAAGAAAATCTTAATCAGAAACCAACTACGCAATCAATCAACACAATCATCAATTCAGCACCAAAGCTCATTCTCAGAAGTAGCACACCAGGACAAACACAAGCAAAACAGACAAGGAAAGCACAAATTTAGGTAGCAGTTACAGCAAATAGTTCAGGTAACAGTTAAGAACAGATTAACAATTAGGCAAACCAAAACAAATTCAAACCCAAGCAATGCATACAAATGCATATGATGCATGCCTGTCCTATGGCTAATGAGCTCATCTGTCGGTTATCCAGCCAACCCGACAAGTTCGAAAACCTTAGATTGTCCCCCGTCGCGCATCCCCATGAGTCTATGCATAGATTTTACATTCATACATCATTCAAATCACTCACTGGGGGCTATCTATATCCGGGAATTTATACGTGCCCGGTCACCCTTACGACGTAAGGTCAACAGAGTATCGAGATTCAACCTAGAACACGTGGTGGCAAGCCACGGTACTTTACCCAGGAAAATTCGTATCTCAGATAAAAGTGCGGAAGCCACATATATTTATTCATAATCATTCATCCATCATCATTTCCGCATTTCATTAACAATTCATATCAAACCAATCATTATTCAAGCCATAAGTCACTTTTTATTTCTCAAATCTCTTCAAACTCATAATTCAACTTTTCCTCAAACTCATTTTATTTCCGGTTTTCAAAGAAGTCAGCGATGCAGTGTCGAGTCACAGGCTTCTATTTTAATATTAAGTATATAAATTAGTCGTAATACTTCTTGCTATCAGAGTGGCACAGCTGGAAGCGTGACATTCTGGTAGTGAGGGTGTTATATTATGGTATCAGAGCGGTCCTTCCTGTAGAGCTTGAGGAATGGACCGACTATGCTTCAATTGCATACTCTGAGCGTCTGTCATGTAATAGGTCTTGTTCAGATAACGATAATTAGAGTTTAATACACATGATGGTCTATTGATTAATGCCATTAGTCTTGCATTGCATAATTCCTGGTATTAAGTTTGGCCAGCTTAACACTAGTGAATTATGTATATGGAAGCACCAATGGGCTATCATAGATGATATGCGAGTCATAGATAATGTGAGTCGCGGGTTTTGGGAACGTTAGAAATTATTTCTCAAAGTTACTCGGTTAAGTGTCTTGAACTTTGCGAATATCATGTATTTTGTTCCTGCTTGGCATGCTCTAAGGTTCTTGTTTGCGATTCTTTTCTTGGAATGTGACCAGATTATCTTCCAATCCTGCCCTCTTGTTCACGTGTGCTCTTGTTTGATCGTAATTGCATATGTCTGCTTAAAACCCTTGGTGTATTTACCTTCTTTATTTAGACACTCCCTCTTGAGTCATGTATTCTTCGATATACATTTGAACCTGTTTTGACACAGTATACCTTTTTAAGTTCTTATTCCGAGTTCTTTGTAAATAAATTGTGATTTAGTTTTCCTCTTATTTGACGATAATTACAGCCATTCTTCAAATATTAACAAAATCTCTTTTGATTTAATATGCACTTTTTTATATAAACTTTGAAAGTTCCTTATACATTTTAAAACTAATTATTTCCAATACCTCACTTGTTCTCTCACTGATTTATGGAAATATATTCACTTTAAATACAACTTGATTTTTTAACAATTTTATTACAGTTTTTACGAATATCTTTATTTGATTATATATTTAGATATTCTTCAAAGAAAGGTTTTTGTCTCTTTCCAGTTGGTTTTTGTTTGGTAAGCTTCACCTAATTTATTTTTAATTTGAATTTGGTTTAGCATACCACATTATTTATGCAATTGTTGTTCTTACAAAAAAAATGTTGGACTCATGTCTTTATTCTTATGAATGGACCAATTTCTTTCTTAAGCTTTTCATTTCTGTGGATGTCATATTTGATTCTATTTTTAATTACTCTTTTACTTTTTGTTTTTGAACGTCACCAGTAGTCTTAGTTTTCCATTTCTTGTGAATCTCATACTCATCCGAGTCAACTTGAATTCATTTCCATCTAAAGCACCATTTGTCTTTTTATTTGTCTTCTTTAGTCAAAGGTTCTTTCTTGAGAATTTTCTGTTGATTGAGTTGTCTTCCTGGTGCGTTTTATATTCCTTTGGACCAATTGGAAACCCGTTTAATAATCCATGCCTAGTGAGTTCTTGTTTGAATTCCCTTAATTTAAAGATCCTTTCTTCCATGGACTGATTTCTTTTCAAGCGCATCGTAATCTTCTTAAATGATTCTTGCGAGGTGGTTATTCCAAGTTTATTTTTAGAATTTTGTTTTGATCCATTTTTTAAAAGGTTTTGAATTCTTTTGAAGAAATTTAAGTTTTGAATCAACTTTTTAATTGTTAAGTTCCTTCTTAAGCTTTTCATTTCTATGAGTGACATGCTTTATGAATCCTAATTGAAATCCTTAAATTTAAGTTTCTTTCTTGAAATGAGTTGGTTTCCTTCTTAGCGCATCTTAATATTATTGAACATCCTTATAAGGATGTGATTTCAAGTATATTGTTGGAGTTTTGTTTTAAACCATTTTAAACAAGTTTTGGTTTATTATTATGCAAAGTTGTCCTTGACTTTGCATTCCTTTACTTGAGCAGTGCCTCTCTTTGATGTGATTTGAACTTGTTTTGATGCGATATAACCGTCGATTGAAGTTTTAATAAAATCACTTTCAATTCAGCCTACACTTCTTTACCTTATACTCTAAAATTTTTGTATGTGATTTAAACTTGTTCGACTGTAATGTAACCTCTTTTCTTTTATGAGCAAAACTTTATCTTAAGTTCATTTCCAACAAGATCGCAGTTTTTATGCATGCTTGAAAAAGAAAAGAAAATACAATTTTACTCTTAGCCAAATTAATCTTTCCATTTACAAACTTTGTGTAATCTATTTCCACTTGAATTTATATTGAAATAATGCCATATTTACACTCTTATTAATCTTTTGAAGGATGTTTGTTACTCATTTTCTCTTACAGAACATGAAATGATTTTCTCTTAAGTTTTCCATTCTTTACGAACAATGTATTCGAAAGTATTTTTAAACCATACTATTGAGTTCTATAAGCTTTATCTTTGGTTTTGGATATTCTTCTTCTGTAGATCTCATTTTTTTTTACTTAGTTTGAATTTGTTTCAAACTAATACGCTATTTTTCTCCTTATTGATCCTATTGAAATTTTTCTAATTCAAGAGTTATCCTTGTAGTTACCAATTGACTCCTTTCCAACACTCCTCATTGCTTGTGCATCCATGTTTACCTGTAACTTCATTAATTCTTTCAAATTTTTATGATTACTGTCTTTGTCGCTTGTCATTTCCTTCAAAAAAAAATCTTGTGTCCTTCTGAGTAAATTCGAGATTTGTTTTAATGCCACCTGCGATCTTAGATACGACAAGTAATACATTAAATCTTAGAGCACGGTTAGTGAATGCGGAAGATGAAGCTTGTAAGTGTGCGATGCTACAAGATGTTATGGAGTTGTGTTTTACGCAAAAGGGTTTAGTCAATGTTGGATTTGTGACCGGTAGCGAGTTTGCGGAGTGATAGATAAGGTGGAGAATTCCCGAGGGATCTGTTTGATAAAGTGTAGTTGGGAATAGTGAAGTTACATCATGTTGAAGTTTAGGAAGTTGAATCCCTGAGGTTGGTGCGAGATCAGTATTAAGAACGTTAGCCACGTTGTTTCAATACCAGTCTGCTTTGTGATCTTTTGCACCAAGCCTGTTTTATAGCTTCTGTTTCGCATCACATTTATATCCTTATATCCTCATGCCATATAAAAATCTTGGTATATGAAACTGTATGTATATATATGCTGCAATCTTTTGTTTTTCTTTAAATGTGATTGAAAATAAAGTAGTCTGAAGTCTCTTTCATTTTGTATCAATTTTTGAGGACGAAAATTTTTATAAGGTGGGTAGTATGTAAGACCCAGGATTTTCAAATAAATCTTATTATGAGTTAATTTTAATTTATTTATTCATGAGAAATTTTATTTTCAGAAATTATTTTTATTAAAGCTAATTAAATCAGATTTTGATAATTAATTAGAATTTTACCTAATTTTATAATTATTAAATTATTTTCTATATTTAAATTACAAAATTAGTAGTTATAGAATGACAAGAATTTTTATGTGATTTAATTCAAATAATTGATATTTCTATGATTTAATACTTCAAGTTTTAGGAATAAAGAAAATTAATTTTATTATCTTATAAATTCAATTAAAGAATTTGATTTCAAGCTAATTAGTATTTTAAATACAACAAATGATATATTTCAAAATAATTTTCAAGATTAAATTAGATTTCAAATTAACACTTTATACCCTAATTTGATTAAAATTAACCAAATCCAAATTAAACCCAAAAACCCCCAATTTTATACACAAACCCTAATTTACTACCCTAACCCACCTTCACTCTTCTCTCAGCACAGCAGCCTTTTCCCCAAAACATTTACCCTAACCTTTTCCCCAAAACATTTACCCTAACCTTTAGCAGCTTCAAACAAAAAGAAAGGAAAGAAAGAAAAAAAAGAAGAAAAGAAAGGGAAGAGAGAAGGGGGGACTGATCGGGGAAGAGAGAGTAAGACCTGAGAGAGAGCTGAACGGGAAGAGACGGAAGGAGACTGCACCGCTACCACTGCCCAACCGTGTTGCTGTCGTCCCGTGGAGTTGTCGCCGTACTATCGCGCGCGAGAAATCTGTGCTGTTGCCGCCATCGCCGTCGCAAAGGAAGGAGCTCAGAGGAGAGAAAGCCCGTGCGACGCTGAGGAAGGAGGACGCGGGTCGGTGCCACGAGGAGGAGCGCGACCCGCTGCGCGAAATTGCACCGCCGTGTGCTGCTGCCGTCACCGAGCTCCCGTGGTTGCCGCCGGCAAGATTCGAAGAGAGAGAAGCTCGAGGAGAGAGAGATTGATGGAGGGGGTTCTGTTCACACGGCTGTGCCTCCACTGCCTTTCACCGCTGCAAATCCGCCATCATCCGCCGTGCCCACCACGCCAAGTCGCCGCCAGAAACTGTCGATGAAGTCCCTTTTTCCTTGGGTAAGCGTTATCGTCTCTGAAACCTTTGAAATCAGTTTTTCATCATAGCCTGTTATAGTAACTGTGATGATGGTAACATAAGGCCAAGTTGTGGTTCTCGCATGCTGAGTTTAGTAGTCGTGCACGCAACATCGAGCTGCCGCGTCGCCAACGGAGTCACCGCCGCTCATTTTTCTCGGCTATTCTTAAGTTCGGTAAGCTGTTTCCTATTCCAAATTCTCTCAGTCACTTCTCTATTATATGTTTCTAAGTCCTTGCAACATTAATGCTTTAGGTTTGAGTTTCGGTCCTTATATGCCGTGATTAGAGTTGCCATAATTGCGGCTGCCGCGGATTTCGGGCTGTGAGAAAAAGAGTTTCTATGAGACGATAACGCTTACCAAAGGGAAAAGGGACTTCAGTGACAGTTTTTGGCGGCGACATGGCATGGTGTGGCGTGGCGGATGATGGTGGATTTGCAGCGGTGAAAGGCAGTGGAGGCACAGCCGCGCGAACAGAACCCCTTCCATCAATCTCTCTCTCTCCTCGAGCTTCTCTCTCTTCGAATCTTGCTAGCGGCAGCCATGGGAGCTCGGCGATGGCAGCAGCACATGGCAGCGCAGTTTCGTGCAGTGGGTCTGGTGCACGAATTATGAATCACACTTTTCACAACTCGTACCACTAACCAGCAAGTGCACTAGGTCGTCCAAGTAATACCTTACGTGAGTAAGGGTCGAATCCCACGGAGATTGTTGGGTTGAAGCAATCTATGGTTATCTTGTAAATCTTAGTCAGGAAGTCAATTATGTTTATCAGTTGAATTACGAATAGGCAATAGAGCATGGATCAAAGGTTACTTGTTATGCAGTAATGGAGAATATGTTGGAGTTTTGGAGATGCTTTGTCTTCTGAATCTCTGCTTTCCTCTGTCTTCTTGTTCACGCACGCACGTCCTCCTATGGCAAGCTGTGTGTTGGTGGATCACCGTTGTCAATGGCTACCTTCCATCCTTCCAGTGAAAACTACGCTCACGCGCTCTGTCACAGCACGGCTAATCACCGGTTGGTTCTCGATCCGGTTGGAATAGGATTTACTATCCTTTTGCGTCTGTCACTAACGCCCAGCCTTCAGGAGTTTGAAGCTCGCCACAGTCATTCAATCCTTGAATCCTACTCGGAATACCACAGACAAGGTTTAGACTTTCCGGATTCTCATGAACGCCGCCATCAGTTCTAGCTTATACCACGGAGATTCTGATTTAGGAATCTAAGAGATACTCATTCAATCAGATATAGAACGGAGGTGGTTGTCAGGCACACGTTCATAGTTTGAGGAAGGTGATGAATGTCACGGATCATCACCTTCATCACAGTTAAGCGCGAATGAATATCTTAGATAGGAACAAGCGTGTTTGAATGGAAAACAGAAATACTTGCATTAATTCATCGAGACACAGCAGAGCTCCTTACCCCCAACAATGGGGTTTAGAGACTCATGCCGTCAGAGAATACAAGGGTTTTATCTAAAATGTCATGAGATGCAAAATAAGTCTCTAAAAGTTGTTTAAATACTAAACTAGTAGCCTAGGGTTACAAAATATGAGTAAACTATGATGGATGATGCAGAGATCCACTTCTGGGGCCCACTTGGTGTGTGCTGGGCTGAGACTTAAGCAATTCACGTGCAGAGGCCATTTGTGGAGTTGAACGCCAGTTTTTTTGCCAGTTTGGGCGTTCAACTCCAGCTTTTGATCCTTTTCTGGCGCTAGACGCCAGAATTGGGCAGAGAACTGGCGTTGAACGCCAGTTTACGTCATCTATCCTTGTGCAAAGTATAGACTATTATATATTGCTGGAAAGCCCTGGATGTCTACTTTCCAACGCAATTGGAGGCATGCCATTTTGAGTTCTGTAGCTCCAGAAAATCCACTTTGAGTGCAGGGAGGTCAGAATCCAACAGCATCAGCAGTCCTTTTTCAGCCTAAATCAGATTTTTGCTCAGCTCCTTCAATTTCAGCCAGAAAAATACCTGAAATTACAGAAAAATACACAACTCATAGTAAAGTCCAGAAATATGAATTTTTCCTAAAAACTAATGAAAATAGACTAAAAACTAACTAAAACATACTCAAAACTATATGAAATTATCTCCAAAAAGCGTATAAAATATCCGCTCATCAGGGTCGCGCTCCTCCTCGCGACACCGGCCCGCATCCTCCTTCCACAGTGTCACACTGTCTTTCTCTCCTCTGAGCTCCTTCCTTCACGACGGCGATAGCGGCAAGAGCACAGGTTCCTCGCACGTGACAGTTCGACAACAGCTCCACGGGACGGTAGCGGCACGGTTGGGCAGCGGCAGCAGCGCAGTCTCCTTCCCTCTCTTCCCGTTCAGCTCTCCCTCGAGTCTCACTCTCTCTTCCCCTCTTCCCTGATCAGTTCTGTAACACCCTAATATTCAAATCTTTATGCTCGAGTCATAAGTCAATGATATTACGGTGGTACGACTCTCAGGTGGATTTTTAATAAATAAATATAGGTAATTTCGAAAGGAGTATTAATCGAGAAGCCTGAAAAGAGTAGAAATAAAATCGTGAAGACGTATCTCTCACGTTTCGACAACAAAAGATAAACCGTGAAGCCGAAAACAATATACGGACAAGGCGTAGAGGAGATTAAGAGATAGATAACAGATAGATATATATAACATAAGTAAATAGCTACTAGTCGCGACCCGCGAAGTTTAGGTCGGCTAGAGTACATTATGAAATTAGTTGACAACAGTATATCCTAATCTCTCCCGAAGGAAACATGAGAGCCTCTATAGGCAAATTCAAAGAGTTCAATACATAATATAAACTTTCCAAAACAAAGGTGGAGAGATTCTAATCAAAACACAAAGTAGAGGAAATAAAGATCTTCGCCGTCTCTCAAACGACCCACAACTCACTTCTGAGCACCTGGACCTGTATCTGAAAAATAAGAGATATATACGGAATGAGAACCCTGGGCCCATGGGTTCCCAGTACGGTAAAAGTGCCAAATAAATTCAATGTACTGCAATAAAAACTCACTAAGCATCCTAAACTTCTTCACCAATTATTCATCCTAGGTTCTCGCTAATCCATGAATAGGCAACTGTCATAAGGGAGTGCTAAATTTAATTCATGTTTCACATGTTTCCCAACTCGCTGACTCTTCCACGAATCAGACTCAGAATCATAAGCAAAACCATCATCAGTTGTTCTGCCTCAGCAGTTCTATATCAATACATCATCATGCAATCGCATCATCAATTCATCCCATCAAGAACAGCCCTCACACCCACCGACACCAGCATGAGGGGCCTCTCAGTTGTACAAACACAAGCAATATAGGCAAGTAATACACAAATATGGTACAAGTAGAACAAGTAGCATATAGTCAGGTAACATGGCATATATGATGTAGAAATCCAAAACAAATGGCAAACCCAAACAATTCAAACATATGCAAATGATGAATGCCTGCCCTATGGCTGATGATATCATCTGTCGGTTATATAGCCAACCCGACATGTCCTGGTAGCTAACCATTGGACAGAAACACCCATTGCGGAGCAAGTAGGTTTGAGCTACAACCCTCTTGCTACTGCCCGCTCAACCCAGAGCCAGTGAAATAATCACTACTGCGGCTACTACCCAGGCGGGTGTCTAAAAGCTCAACCTGGAGCGAGTGGATTCACCACTACTGCCGCTACTACCCAGGCATCGCAATCTCTGACCTGGAGCAAGTGGGATGAACCACAACCCTTGCTACTACCCAGGTATCTCAAGCATTGGCCCGGAGCAAGTGGGACGAACCACAACCATTGCTACTGCCCAGGCATCTCAAACATATATTCATTCAATCTCAATTCATATTATCAACATTCATTGTTACCAAATCTCAAACATTAACTTGGAGCAAGTGGGACGAACCACAACCCTTGCTACTACCCAAGTATCACAAATAAACATTTATTCATAATCACCCTTCATTATTATCAATCCTCAGACAATGACCCGGAGCAAGCGGGACGAACCACGACCCTTGCTACTACCCAGGTATCTCAAATACACATTTATTCAAAACCCCATGATTAAACTCGTTTATCATAATCCTCCTTTCCCGTCTCATACCCGGAGCAAGTGGACAACGCCACTGCCTACTACCCGGGGTCGCACATCACATTTCAATATTTTTTCATTATTATCCATTTAACATATTCATTCATTAATCATATATGCATTTATACTCAGCCATAAACAATAATGGCTTTGTCGTAACCCGGCAATAACTCAGCCATCCGGCTCATGGTCCAATCAAGAACGGGCCATTTATCAATAAATATAGCCCTCCGGCTCATGGCATACACGGTACTTCCACCGTCATCCTCCATATCTCATATAATCATCTTTGATCATCATTGATCATAACTTTTCCCCTTGCTTCACTCGCAAGTTACCACATCCCCTAGCTCCTTTCTCATTGCTAGGCATATCATAATGATTTAATACATAAGGGGTGAGATCGGAGGCTTAGAAGTACGAGATTTGGCTTTAAAAACTCAAAAATCAACTTTGGCATGAAAACAGGACCACGCGTACGCGCACTCCATGCGCACGCGTGGATGGCCACAAAACTCATCGACGCGCAAGCGTCATACGCGCGGACGCGCAGGTTGAAAAATAGCCAAACGACGCGCAAGCGTCAGCCACGCGTACGCGTGGGTGCTCTTGCGCCCCAGGCACAAAACTGGCACAACTCTCGGGAAAATAGCTGGGCATTTGGTGCAGCGCATTGACGCGCCAGCGCACACCACGCGCACGCGTGGATAGTGCCTTCTTGAAGAATGACGCGTACGCGCCAAGTGCGCCTACGCGTGGAGGGTCATTCTGCTAAAAATTTTCTAAGTTAAAAGCTGCAGAATTTACAGATTCAACCCCCAATCTTCCGACGGACATAACTTTCTCATTTTAAATCATTTTTCACCCGTTCTTCAAACGGCATGGACATCCCAGATCCAATTTCATTTCTAAACAGATTTGGCACAAAACAAAGATCCGTAGTCCAAGTTATGTCCCGTCAAAGTATGCCCAAAAACCATGTTTTCATACAAAACCACTAGGTGCCATTTTCAAAACAAGCCATTTTCAACTCTTTTCAAAATCAACCAAAACATGCCAATTTCAACCCTTTTTGAAATCAATCAAAATGTACCAAAATCCACATCAAGCCATCCTCAACTCACACATTGACACTTTACCAAAAATTCCCAAAACCACATCTAACCATTTTAACACTTCTCAATCAAATGGCTAAAGGACAAACACAATATCATGTCATACATTCTTCCTCATCCCAATTTCCAATAATACCATCTCCAATCAACCATCATTATACGTAATCAATATCATACTCACTATCACGTGATTTCACCCACAAATCAACCTTAATCATTCTCCAAGCATATATCACAACATACATATCTCTAATGCATCATCATACCATCAAGGCATCAATAATCATAATCACATATATGATCACATAATATATCTCAACCGAACCAAACATACCTCGTCTACATAATTTTACCCAAAATTACCAAATTCCACACTTCAACTTCTCAAACCTTATTATTCAATAACCAACCTAATCATTCATATATTCATTATCTGAAATTCATCCAATCACTTGTGCCATCATACAATGCACACATCGACTTACCTTTCTTACCTCTTTTCGGCCTCCGGCCCAAAATTCACGGCCTCCGGCCCAATTTTCACAATTTAAATGCATAAACCACAAATCAATACTCATTACCTAGTACATCAAATTCTCAAATACACCAAGCATACAAGGTCACACAATTCTCAACCCAATCATTAATTCACATTACATATCAACTATGCATATTAGCACCAACCATTTATACAATCCAAACTTAATCCTAGGGGCATCTAGCCTAGGAATTCTCATCACAACACACGGTACTTAAATGAAACTTAAACCGTACCTCTTGTAGCCAAACCAATTGAGCCTCTTCTTTGGAATTCTTCACCAACCTTAGCTCCAAGCCTTACCAAAGCTCCTCAAGCAATACCAATCTCCCAATTGTGCACCAACATCACCAAATACACTAACATAACCAATGTCACATACATACATCAACCTAGGGCTCATAAAAATGACAAATCACAAGGGTTTGAGCACTTCTTACCTCAGCCCATATGAAGTAGGGATAGAACCCACTTAGAATCCATGTTGGAGTATCCCTAAACACCCAAAATCACAAGATTTCAACACTAACTACCCAAAAACGTGTAACAGTGGGGAATTTCGAAAACTGGGCAGAGATGAATGAAATACTCACCACCAAACTTAGATAGAATTGTAGAGGATGAGAAGAGCAACGCATGGCTGCAAACGGCTCGTCAATCGGAGCTCCGTAGCTCAAGTTATGGTGGTTTGAAGATCAAAGAGAGTTAGGTTTTCTCTCTTCTCTTCTCTCTTCTCAAATCAGCGCCCCAACCCTTCTTTTTAGGGTAAAATGAACTGAAATGCTCACAACTAATGTTTATATATGTTGGGTCTTGGGCCCACTTAGGCCTGGTTCACTTATTTTTGCCCATTGGCCTAATTTTGGGCCAAAACCTTTAAGATTAGCGCTCTAAATCGCACTTTAAATATTTCTACCTTCCCTAATTATAATTCCTCATTTCTTAATCTTATTTACCCATAATCAATTTTCTCAGTTGTAGTACCAGACAGATCTCAGCCGGTACTGCCGGTCAAAATTCCACTGTGCACTTTTACGCAGAAAACTATATTTTCTGACTCGGAAAAATTCACTGAATCCAAATATCATATTTAAATTATCAAATTCCAATTGCCAAATCTTCCAACCATATTCGCTCCTATTTAACTTATTATTTACTAAATTTCGGTTAGACCGGGTATTACATTCTACCCCCCTAACAGAAATTTTTGCCCTCGTAAATTCCATCCATCACTATCATCTCCCTCTGCCAAGCCAATTACCACTAATCACAGCTCAACTCCAAGTATAACCTCCAAACTTACTTTCTTATTCTCAAACCTTCGAATTTCTACATGACTTGCTGTTATAAAGTCTCTGACTCATCAATCAAAAATTCCTTTCATTTCTAGAAAGCAAATGAGTTTGAAATAACAATTTAACAAAAATCATAAGAATCCGCTTTCTTTTAATAATCTATAAAAGCATTCGAGACACATCTCTTTCGTTAAAGTTACTCATATAAAAAAAATTATCCTCAAAACCATAACCAGCACTCTTTCAAATTTTTTGGAGAAAAATTTTCAACAGTACCTCCCCAAAAATTGGAGTTTACCACCCGTCACGGGCTCCCTCAAACCAATCTCAGTACTGCATCTGTATTTCAATTTAGTGGCTTTCACATTCGTCTTTCAAAACCAATCATTATAAATCTCAATCTAATTCCAAGGTCACTATGACCAAACATCATGGTACTCATCCCTCAAACACGACAACTCGCACTCTCTCATCATCTAAATCCAATTATGCATCAATGATAATTTCCTCATCCGTTTCAGAACCATCAAGGCTCACAGCCGCAATTAATTCCAATTACCTAGAATCATTATCTGCATAAGCTCACTAAACTTTTAAGTACTCAAAGCATAAAGCATTTCCAATCATGCTCTACTTTTCCTTATTATTACCATACTATGCTAACGCTTTAGCAAGCTTCCGCTATGCCACCTTGATTTCTCGTCAAGTATTAGTTCCATCACTTATTTCCTCAAGTACTAAACCACCACTTAACTTGACCAAAAATTCGAATTAACGTTTCCAAATCCATCATTTAGGACCATCCCTTATCTATTTAAATCAAAGGAACTAAAAGTCACGAGTTCAATCCATTTCACCAAAAATCCAGAAATCAACCAACTACATAACAAACACAACACATTATTCTCAACAGAAAGTCATTTACATCACAGGCATTTATCCATTTGTATTAAGGCAATTACCTCAATCTTACTGTCGCAATCGGCCCGCATCCTGACTCTCTCCTTGTTGGCAATTTCTTGATACATGCCCTGGTAACCCGCACTTGTAACATACACCTAACCCCAATCGGCACGGCCTATTTGGGTGATGACTTCCACATCTCTGACAACTTGAAACATCAGAAGCAGCCGCTGCCTGTTTTCCCTTACCATTCCTTTGGGACTCCTTACTCGTCGCAAAGTTATTCTGTCCTTGGGGAAAGTGTTGTACGTATCCTCTTTCCTTAAACTCTCGACCCCTTGGTGCGAATCCTTGGTTGTGCTCTCTATGACTTCCCTTCTGTAATACCCGGTCTAACCGAAATTAATTAAATAATAAGTTAAATAGGAGCGGATATGGTTGGAAGATTTGGCAATTGGAATTTGATCATCTAAATATGATATTTAGATTCAGTGAATTTTTCCGAGTCGGAAAACATAGTTTTCTGCGTAAAAGCGCGCAGTGGAATTTTGACCGGCAGTACCGGCTGAGACCTGTCTGGTACTATAGCTGAGAAAATTGATTATGAGTAAATGAGATTAAGAAATGAGGAATTATAATTAGGGAAGGTAGAAATATTTAAAGTGCAATTTAGAGCGCTAATCTTATAGGTTTTGGCCCAAAATTGGGTCAACGGACAAAAATAAGTGAACCGGGCCTAAGTGGGCCCAAGACCCAACATATATAAACATTAGTTATGAGCATTTCAGCTTATTTTGCCCTAAAGAAGGAGTGTTGGGCGCTGAATTGAGAAGAGAGAAGAGAAGAGAGAAAACCTAACTCTATTTGATCTTCAAACCACCATAACTTGAGCTACGGAGCTCCGATTGACGAGCCGTTTGCGGTCACGCGTCACTCTTCTCATCCTCTACAATTTTATCTAAGTTTTGTGGTGAGTATCCTATTCATATCTGCCCAGTTTTCGAAATTCTCCACTGTTACACGTTTTTGGGTAGTTAGTGTTGAAATCTTGTGATTTTGGGTATTTAGGGATACTCCAACATGGATTCTAAGTGAGTTCTATCCCTACTTCATATGGGCTGAGGTAAGATGTGTTCAAACCCTTGTAATTTGTCATTTTTATGAGCCCTAGGTTGATGTATGTATGTGATATTGGTTATGTTAGTGTATTTGGTGATGTTGGTGCACAATTGGGAGATTGGTATTGCTTGAGGAGCTTTGGTGAGGCTTGGAGCTAAGGTTGGTGAAGACTTCCAAAGAAGAGGCTCAATTGGTTTGGCTACAAGAGGTACAGTTTAAGTTTCATTTAAGTACCATGTGTTGTGATGAGAATTCCTAGGCTAGATGCCCCTAGGATTAAGTTTGGATTGTGTAAATGGTTGGTGCTAATATGCATAGTTGGTATGTAATGTGAATTAATGATTGGGTTGAGAATTGTGTAGCCTTGTATGTTTGGTGTATTGAGAATTTGATGTACTGGGTAATGAGTATTGATTTGTGGTTTATGCATTTAAATTGTGAAATTGGGCCGGAGGCCGTGAATTTTGGGCCGGAGGCCGGAAGAAGGTAAGAAAGGTAAGTAATGTGTGCATTGTATGATGACACAAGTGATTGGATGAATTTCCAATAATGAATATATGAATGATTGGGTTGGTTATTAAATAATAAGGTTTGAGGAGTTGAAGTATGGAATTTGGTGAATTGGATGAAATTATATAGATGAGGTATGTTTGGTTTTGGTTGAGACATATTATGTGGTCATATATGTGATTATGACTATTGATGCCTTGATGGTATAATGATGCATTAGAGATATGTATGTTGTAATATATGCTTGAGGAATGATTAAGATTGATTTGTGGGTGAAACTACGTGATAGTGAGTATGATATTGATTATGTATAATAATGGTTGATTGGAAATAGTCTTGTTAAACTTTGGCCTGAGGAAGAGTATATGATATGTAAATGTGTTTGAGTTTGAGAAAGTGTCAATGTGTGAGTTGAGGAGGCTTGATGTTGATTTTTGTATATTTTGATTGATTTCAAAGAAAGGGTTGAAATTGGCATGTTTTGATTGAATTTGAAAAGAGTTGAAAATGGCTTGTTTTGAAAATGGCACTTTGTGGTTTTGTATGAAAACATGGTTTTTGGGCATATTTTGACGGGACATAACCTGGACTACGGACCTCTGTTTTCTGCCAAATCTGTTTAGAAATGAAACTGGATCCGGGATGTCCATGCCGTTCAAAGAACGGGTGAAAAATGATTTAAAATGAGAGAGTTATGACCGTCGGAAGATTGGGGGTTGAATCTGTAAATTCTGCAGCTTTTAACTTAGAAAATTTTTAGCAGAACGACCCTATGCGCGTAGGCGCACTTGGCGCGTGCGCGCCGTTCTTCTAGAAAGCACCATCCACGCGTGCGCGTGGTGTGCGCGGGCGCGTCGATGCGCTGCACCATATGCCCAGCCATTTTCCAGAGAGTTGTGCCAGTTTTGTGCCTGGGCGCAAGAGCACCCACGCATACGCGTGGTTGACGCTTGCGCAGCATTTGGATATTTTTCAACCCGCGCGTTCGCGTGTATGACGCTTGCGCGTCGATGAGTTTTTGGCCATCCGCGCGTGCGCGTGGAGTGCGCGTACGCGTGGCCCTGTTTTCATGCCAAAGATGGTTTTTGAGTTTTTAAAGCCAAATCTCGTACTTCTAAGCCTCCGATCTCATCCCTTATGTATTAAATCATTATGATATGCCTAGCAATGAGATAGGAGCTAGGGGATGTGGTAACTTGCGAGTGAAGCAAGGGGAAAAGTTATGATCAATGATGATCAAAGATGATTATATGAGATATGGAGGATGACGGTGAGAGTACCGTGTATGCCATGAGCCGAAGGGCTATATTTGTTGATAAATGGCCGGTTCTTGATTGAACCATGGGCCGGATGGCTGAGTTATTGCCGGGTTACGGCAAAGCCATTATTGTTTATGGCTGAGTATAAATGCATATATGATTAATGAATGAATGTGTTACATGGATAACAATGAAAAAGGTTAAAATGTGATGTGTGACCCCGGGTAGTAGGCAGTGGCGTTGTCCACTTGCTCCGGGTATGAGACGGGAAAGGATGTTTATGATAAATGAGTTTAATTATGGAGTTTTGAATATATGTGTATTTATGATACCTGGGTAGTAGTAAGGTGGTGGTTCGTCCCGCTTGCTCCAGGTTAATGTTTGAGATTTGATAACAGTGATGATTGCTTCTAAACTGAACGAATGTATGTTTTGAGATCCTGGGTAGTAGCAAGGGTTGTGGTTCGTCCCACTTGCTCTAGGACAGAGATTGAGACCCTGGGTAGTAGCAAGGGTTGTGGTTCGTCCCACTTGCTCCAGGTCAGAGATTGTGACGCCTGGGTAGTAGCGGCAGTAGTGGTGAATCCACTCGCTCCAGGTTGAGCTTTTAAACACCCGCCTGGGTAGTAGCCGCAGTAGTGGTTATTCCACTGGCTCTGGGTTGAGCGGGTAGTAGCAAGGGGGTTGTAGCTCAAACCTACTTGCTCCGCAATGGGTGTTTCTGTCCATGGTTAGCTACCAGGACGTGTCGGGTTGGCTATATAACCGACAGATGATATCATCAGCCATAGGGCAGGCATTCATCATTTGCATATGTTTGAATTGTTTGGGTTTGCCATTTGTCTTGGATTTCTACATCATATATGCCATGTTACCTGACTATATGCTACTTGTTCTACTTGTATCATGTTTGTGTATTACTTGCCTGTATTGCTTGTGTTTGTACAACTGAGAGGCCCCTCATGCTGGTGTTGGTGGGTGTGAGGGCTGTTCTTGATGGGATGAATTGATAATGCGATTGCATGATGATGTATTGATATAGAACTGCTGAGGCAGAACAACTGATGAGGGTTTTGCTATTGATTCTGAGTCTGATTCGTGGAAGAGTCAGCGAGTTGGGAAACATGTGAAACATGAATTGAATTTAGCACTCCCTTATGACAGTTGCCTATTCATGGATTAGCGAGAACCTAGGATGAATAATTGGTGAAGAAGTTTAGGATGCTTAGTGAGTTTTTATTGCAGTACATAGAATTTATTTGGCACTTTTACCGTACTGGGAACCCATGGGCCCGGGGTTCTCATTCCATATATATCTCTTGTTTTTCAGATACAGGTCCAGGTGCTCAGAAGTGAGTTGTGGGTCGTCTGAGAGACGGCGAAGATCTTTATTTCCTCTACTTTGTGTTTTGATTAGAATCTCTCCACCTTTGTTTTGGAAAGATTATATTATGTATTGAACTTTTTTTTGAATTTGCCTATAGAGGCTCTCATGATTCCTTCGGGAGAGATTAGGACATACTGTTGTCAACTATTTTCATACTGTACCCTAGCCGGCCTAAACTTCGCGGGTCGCGACTAGTGGCTATTTACTTATGTTATATATATATATATATATATATCTGTCATCCATCTCTTAATCTCCTCTACGCCTTGTCCGTATATCGTTTTCGGCTTCACGGTTTATCTTTTTTTGTCGAAACGTGAGAGATACGTCTTCGCGATTTTATTTCTACTCTTTTCAGGCTTCTCGATTAATACTACTTTCGAAAATTACCTATATTTATATATGAAAAATCCACCTGAGAGTCGTACCACCGTAATATCATTGACTTATGACTCGAGCATAAGGATTTGAATATTAGGGTGTTACACCTTCTCTGCAACCCTCCTTTTCACACACTCTTCAGCAATTCTGCTCTTATTCACTAACTCTGAAAAAGTTCGGATCTCCATTGGTCCCACTGAACTTAAGATGTCGCTCCGGAGCCCTCCTTCATACTTAATGCATTTCCATTCCTCGAAGTCTCCCGGAGCTCCTTGACACATGCGGGAAAACTTGAATAGCTCCTCAAATTTGTCTGTATACTTAGATATGGACATAGCACCTTGCTTTAGTTGCAGTAACTCCAATTCCTTGGCTGTCCTGGCGGAATTCGGAAAGTACTTCTTATAGAATTCCACCTGGAAGGCATCCCAAGTGATATGATCATTCCCCTATTGCAGGAGACGTCGAGCCCCTTGCCACCAATGCGATGCTTCCCCCGTGAGTAGATAGGTAGCGAATTCAACACGCTGCTCTTCAGGCACCAACTGCGCTTGCAGTGCTCGCTCCATGGCCTGAAACCAAGTATCAGCTTCGGTCGGATTGGTGGTTCCCTTGAACTTAGGTGGATTAACCTTTAAGAAGGTTGCCAGTGTCATCGGGCCCTGAGCTTCCCTTCCGCCATTGCCATTATTGTTCATCTGTTGCCCAAGAGCCTCCGTAGTGGCCTGCATAGCAGCAGCCATATTCTCCAACGCCGCCATAAGGTTTACCGGGTTATTCGGGTTGATTTCTGGTTCCTGCGTATTAATACGATCTCTTCCACGTCCCCGACCGGGTCCACGAGATGCCATCTGGTTCCTATACACACCAAACAATCGATATCAAGTTGATCAGTCTCAATATCGGAAGTATAGTGCTTCAAAGTACCAAAGGTACACTCATGGACTTCATGCTAGATGTATCGGTTAGATACCCTAACTAGCACAGGCACAGATTCAGAGTATGCATTGAAGCATAAGCAGTTCCATCCCTCAGGCTCACGAGGACGAACTGCTCTGATACCATAATGTAACACCCTAATATTCAAATCTTTATGCTCGAGTCATAAGTCAATGATATTACGGTGGTACGACTCTCAGGTGGATTTTTAATAAATAAATATAGGTAATTTCGAAAGGAGTATTAATCGAGAAGCCTGAAAAGAGTAGAAATAAAATCGCGAAGACGTATCTCTCACGTTTCGACAACAAAAGATAAACCGTGAAGCCGAAAACAATATACGGACAAGGCGTAGAGGAGATTAAGAGATAGATAACAGATAGATATATATAACATAAGTAAATAGCTACTAGTCGCGACCCGCGAAGTTTAGGTCGGCTAGAGTACATTATGAAATTAGTTGACAACAGTATATCCTAATCTCTCCCGAAGGAAACATGAGAGCCTCTATAGGCAAATTCAAAGAGTTCAATACATAATATAAACTTTCCAAAACAAAGGTGGAGAGATTCTAATCAAAACACAAAGTAGAGGAAATAAAGATCTTCGCCGTCTCTCAAACGACCCACAACTCACTTCTGAGCACCTGGACCTGTATCTGAAAAATAAGAGATATATACGGAATGAGAACCCCGGGCCCATGGGTTCCCAGTACGGTAAAAGTGCCAAATAAATTCAATGTACTGCAATAAAAACTCACTAAGCATCCTAAACTTCTTCACCAATTATTCATCCTAGGTTCTCGCTAATCCATGAATAGGCAACTGTCATAAGGGAGTGCTAAATTTAATTCATGTTTCACATGTTTCCCAACTCGCTGACTCTTCCACGAATCAGACTCAGAATCATAAGCAAAACCATCATCAGTTGTTCTGCCTCAGCAGTTCTATATCAATACATCATCATGCAATCGCATCATCAATTCATCCCATCAAGAACAGCCCTCACACCCACCGACACCAGCATGAGGGGCCTCTCAGTTGTACAAACACAAGCAATACAAGCAAGTAATACACAAATATGGTACAAGTAGAACAAGTAGCATATAGTCAGGTAACATGGCATATATGATGTAGAAATCCAAAACAAATGGCAAACCCAAACAATTCAAACATATGCAAATGATGAATGCCTGCCCTATGGCTGATGATATCATCTGTCGGTTATATAGCCAACCCGACACGTCCTGGTAGCTAACCATTGGACAGAAACACCCATTGCGGAGCAAGTAGGTTTGAGCTACAACCCCCTTGCTACTGCCCGCTCAACCCAGAGCCAGTGAAATAATCACTACTGCGGCTACTACCCAGGCGGGTGTCTAAAAGCTCAACCTGGAGCGAGTGGATTCACCACTACTGCCGCTACTACCCAGGCGTCGCAATCTCTGACCTGGAGCAAGTGGGATGAACCACAACCCTTGCTACTACCCAGGTATCTCAAGCATTGGCCCGGAGCAAGTGGGACGAACCACAACCATTGCTACTGCCCAGGCATCTCAAACATATATTCATTCAATCTCAATTCATATTATCAACATTCATTGTTACCAAATCTCAAACATTAACTTGGAGCAAGTGGGACGAACCACAACCCTTGCTACTACCCAAGTATCACAAATAAACATTTATTCATAATCACCCTTCATTATTATCAATCCTCAGACAATGACCCGGAGCAAGCGGGACGAACCACGACCCTTGCTACTACCCAGGTATCTCAAATACACATTTATTCAAAACCCCACGATTAAACTCGTTTATCATAATCCTCCTTTCCCGTCTCATACCCGGAGCAAGTGGACAACGCCACTGCCTACTACCCGGGGTCGCACATCACATTTCAATATTTTTTCATTATTATCCATTTAACATATTCATTCATTAATCATATATGCATTTATACTCAGCCATAAACAATAATGGCTTTGCCGTAACCCGGCAATAACTCAGCCATCCGGCTCATGGTCCAATCAAGAACGGGCCATTTATCAATAAATATAGCCCTCCGGCTCATGGCATACACGGTACTTCCACCGTCATCCTCCATATCTCATATAATCATCTTTGATCATCATTGATCATAACTTTTCCCCTTGCTTCACTCACAAGTTACCACATCCCCTAGCTCCTTTCTCATTGCTAGGCATATCATAATGATTTAATACATAAGGGGTGAGGTCGGAGGCTTAGAAGTACGAGATTTGGCTTTAAAAACTCAAAAATCAACTTTGGCATGAAAACAGGACCACGCGTACGCGCACTCCATGCGCACGCGTGGATGGCCACAAAACTCATCGACGCGCAAGCGTCATACGCGCGGACGTGCAGGTTGAAAAATAGCCAAACGACGCGCAAGCGTCAGCCACGCGTACGCGTGGGTGCTCTTGCGCCCCAGGCACAAAACTGGCACAACTCTGGCACAACTCTCGGGAAAATAGCTGGGCATTTGGTGCAGCGCATCGACGCGCCCGCGCACACCACGCGCACGCGTGGATAGTGCCTTCTTGAAGAACGACGCGTACGCGCCAAGTGCGCCTACGCGTGGAGGGTCATTCTGCTAAAGATTTTCTAAGTTAAAAGCTGCAGAATTTACAGATTCAACCCCCAATCTTCCGACGGACATAACTTTCTCATTTTAAATCATTTTTCACCCGTTCTTCAAACGGCATGGACATCCCGGATCCAATTTCATTTCTAAACAGATTTGGCACAAAATAGAGATCCGTAGTCCAAGTTATGTCCCGTCAAAGTATGCCCAAAAACCATGTTTTCATACAAAACCACTAGGTGCCATTTTCAAAACAAGCCATTTTCAACTCTTTTCAAAATCAACCAAAACATGCCAATTTCAACCCTTTTTGAAATCAATCAAAATGTACCAAAATCCACATCAAGCCATCCTCAACTCACACATTGACACTTTACCAAAAATTCCCAAAACCACATCTAACCATTTTAACACTTCTCAATCAAATGGCTAAAGGACAAACACAATATCATGTCATACATCCTTCCTCATCCCAATTTCCAATAATACCATCTCCAATCAACCATCATTATACGTAATCAATATCATACTCACTATCACGTGATTTCACCCACAAATCAACCTTAATCATTCTCCAAGCATATATCACAACATACATATCTCTAATGCATCATCATACCATCAAGGCATCAATAATCATAATCACATATATGATCACATAATATATCTCAACCGAACCAAACATACCTCGTCTACATAATTTTACCCAAAATTACCAAATTCCACACTTCAACTTCTCAAACCTTATTATTCAATAACCAACCTAATCATTCATATATTCATTATCTGAAATTCATCCAATCACTTGTGCCATCATACAATGCACACATCGACTTACCTTTCTTACCTCTTTTCGGCCTCCGGCCCAAAATTCACGGCCTCCGGCCCAATTTTCACAATTTAAATGCATAAACCACAAATCAATACTCATTACCTAGTACATCAAATTCTCAAATACACCAAGCATACAAGGTCACACAATTCTCAACCCAATCATTAATTCACATTACATATCAACTATGCATATTAGCACCAACCATTTATACAATCCAAACTTAATCCTAGGGGCATCTAGCCTAGGAATTCTCATCACAACACACGGTACTTAAATGAAACTTAAACCGTACCTCTTGTAGCCAAACCAATTGAGCCTCTTCTTTGGAATTCTTCACCAACCTTAGCTCCAAGCCTTACCAAAGCTCCTCAAGCAATACCAATCTCCCAATTGTGCACCAACATCACCAAATACACTAACATAACCAATGTCACATACATACATCAACCTAGGGCTCATAAAAATGACAAATCACAAGGGTTTGAGCACTTCTTACCTCAGCCCGTATGAAGTAGGGATAGAACCCACTTAGAATCCATGTTGGAGTATCCCTAAACACCCAAAATCACAAGATTTCAACACTAACTACCCAAAAACGTGTAACAGTAGGGAATTTCGAAAACTGGGCAGAGATGAATGAAATACTCACCACCAAACTTAGATAGAATTGTAGAGGATGAGAAGAGCAACGCGTGGCTGCAAACGGCTCGTCAATCGGAGCTCCGTAGCTCAAGTTATGGTGGTTTGAAGATCAAAGAGAGTTAGGTTTTCTCTCTTCTCTTCTCTCTTCTCAAATCAGCGCCCCAACCCTTCTTTTTAGGGTAAAATGAGCTGAAATGCTCACAACTAATGTTTATATATGTTGGGTCTTGGGCCCACTTAGGCCCGGTTCACTTATTTTTGCCCATTGGCCTAATTTTGGGCCAAAACCTTTAAGATTAGCGCTCTAAATCGCACTTTAAATATTTCTACCTTCCCTAATTATAACTCCTCATTTCTTAATCTTATTTACCCATAATCAATTTTCTCAGTTGTAGTACCAGACAGATCTCAGCCGGTACTGCCGGTCAAAATTCCACTGTGCACTTTTACGCAGAAAACTATATTTTCTGACTCGGAAAAATTCACTGAATCCAAATATCATATTTAAATTATCAAATTCCAATTGCCAAATCTTCCAACCATATTCGCTCCTATTTAACTTATTATTTACTAAATTTCGGTTAGACCGGGTATTACAAGTTCCCCCTCGGCCCTTCTCTCTTCCCTTTCTTTTCTTCTTTTTTTTTCTTTCTTTCCTTTCTTTTTGTCTGAAGCTGGTAAAGGTTAGGGTAAATGTTTTAGGGAAAAGGTTAGGGTTAATGTTTTGGGGAAAGGGCTGCTGTGCTGAGAGAAGAGTGAGGGTGGGTTAGGGTAGTAAATTAGGGTTTATGTATAAAATTGGGGGTTTTGGGTTTACTTTGGATTTGGTTAATTTTAATCAAATTAGGGTATAAAGTGTTAATTTGAAATCTAATTTAATCTTGAAAATTATTTTAAAATATATCATTTGTTCTATTTAAAATACTAATTTGTTTGAAATCAAATTCTTTAATTGAATTTATAAGATAATAAGATTAATTTTCTTTATTCCTAAAACTTGAAGTATTAAATCATAGAAATATCAATTATTTGAATTAAATCACATAAAAATTCTTGTCATTCCATAACTGCTAATTTTGTAATTTAAATATAGAAAATAATTTAATAATTATAAAATTAGGTAAAATTCTAATTAATTATCGAAATCTGATTTAATTAGCTTTAATAAAAATAATTTCTGAAAATAAAATTTCTCATGAATAAATAAATTAAAATTAACTCATAATAAGATTTATTTGAAAATCCTGGGTCTTACAAAATACAATATATTTAATACGAAATGCATATATAAATACAAACCGTTTTAGGGGGGTCATCATCAAGGGTTTTATATGAAAAAATATTGATCACTATGTTAGATGTTTGTTCCTATCGTCATTCACTGCCCTACCTACATATACAACTTTCAACTATAATGATCTTCAAATTGATCACCATATCAAGTCAATAAAGTATCAAAGGATTATATTATTTTTGTTTTTTTGCTATTATATGTTTTTAATAATAACCGATTCCGGGAATTCATAACTGCAATAATGAAAACAAATCTAGACTAAGCTTGAAAAGGATGATGATGGCAAAGATGTGGATCAAACACGGTATAGAGGAATAATAGGTTCACTCATGTATCTTACTTCCTCTAGACCGGACATTGTTCAAAGTGTAGGTGTATGTTCAAGATTTCAATCTCACCCAAAAGAATCCCACCTTTCAGCCATCAAAAGAATCATTAGATACATTAAGGAAACGTGCGATTATGGCTTATGGTATCCAAAATCTGATGACTTTTGTGCAGTAGGGTTTTGTGATGCAGATTATGTGGGAGATCGGGTGGATAGAAGGAGCACCTCCAGAATGTGTTGCTTCCTTGGAAGCTCACTAAATATGTGGTCAAGCAAGAAACAAGCCACAGTAGCTCTATCCACAGCCGAAGTTGAATATATATCTGCCTCTGCTTGTTGTTCATAATTAATTTGGTTAAAAACTCAGTTGGAGGATTATAAATTGAAAATCAATAGTATTCCTTTGTTTTATGATAATATGAGTGCTATAAACATCTCTAAAAATCCTGTGTTGCACTCTAGAACTAAGCACATTGAAATTAGATATCATTTTATTAGAGAACATGTGCAAAAAGGTACTATTGATATTCAATTTGTGAAATCTGAAGAACAACTTGCTGATATATTCACTAAACCTTTGTGTGAGGATAGATTCTGTTCGTTAAGGAATAGCTTGGGTATGTTGAATTTGAATTCTGTTGATAATTTGTGAATTTTGATGAATCTGTTGATTTTGTCTCGTACGTAAACAGGAGACAAATTTGAGGACGTGATGAACTGGCCATGATACAGGGGGAGACTGATTCGGATATTAATGATCATGGGCCCCACCTAATCTTCTTTGACTTCATTCATAACCCTGGCCCGTTTTGAGTTCCCCAATTGTTAATCATATTTTTTTGGGAGGTTGTCAAATCATAATTTTTTCTCCCACCTATTCCCTTGATTCTAGGAGCTAACTTCTCTTTTTATTTTTAAACTTCCTTCCGTGTTGATAACCGCACCACTTAATGGTCATTAACCACATAACCCTCTCTCTCCACTCAGCATTTAATGCTCCCATAACCTCCCTCCTCTCTCCAACCTCTTTGGTCACTCTCTCATCTTCCCTCTCCTCGCTTCATCTTCATAACATGAAAAAGAAGGTATCACCCAAGAGAAGTAGCCGAACCCCTCTGCCCAAAAATCCTCCATTTTCTTTAACTCCTCAAACACATACTCACATTCACATACACTCTACATCTTCCTCATCCCCTTCACCTTCCTCCAAGCAAACCGAAACTATGAGAAGAAAGGTCATTGCTTAGAAAACTTCATCCAGAAAGAATATTGGGAAGGATAAAGAATCGGTTGTGGAAGAAGAAGAAGAGGAGTCTCAATCTTCTCTACCTCACTCACCTCCAAAGAAATCAACTCCACATGCTTCTGGCCGCAGTTCACAGCGCACAAAAAGTTACATGCTTCGTAACACCAGAGAACCACCGAATTTGGAATCACTTGATTTCAAAAATAAGTACAAAAAAGGTCACTCACACTTTGATCCAGCCAAATTTAACTCATGTGCTTCATATGAGTTTCAGAATGAAATTCTGAAGAAGCGTCACTTATGTGCATCCCACATAGTGCACTTGGAATCTCTTACTGCTAAAGGCATCAACTTTGTCTCTCTCTTTGAAAATCTGAAATGGACTCCTGTGTTCAATATTCAGAAACCTGTGTATCCAGCCTTGGTTTGCAAGTTCTATGCGAACATGAGGTTTATTGATAGTGCAATCCATTCATATGTCAAGTGGGTTCATATGTCCCTAAAAAGAGAAACAATCAGTGTTGCTTTGGGATATGTTGATGAAGGAGCCGCTGCTTATATGACGGGAAAATGGGATTCGCAGGTTGGGATCTCATACCAGATTGCTTTGAATCAGAATTGCGTAAATTTCTCTGGTTTGGATGGCACGATTCTGACCCACAAGGCTCTTGGTCCTGAAAGAGCACTTCTGCATAGAATCATAAATCACATTCTAATGCCTCAGAGTGGTTCATATCACGGAGTAACTGTTTCTAATACTTTAGTACTCTTTGCAATTATTACTTCCTCTCCTATCTCTTTTGCATATCTAATGGTGAGACACATGTGGGAGTGTGTTAGAAGTGACAAAAGGCTAATCTTCCTTATGGAATCTTCCTTACATCCATCTTTGAATATTTTAATGTTGATTTAACTAATGAAGATGTAGAAAATAAAGTTTCCACAATCAAGGGAGGAGGAGTCTCGGGTTCTATGAAAGGCACCAAAGGTAAACGCTCCATGCCCTCTGAACTCTCTGAAAGTGATCTTGAGAGCCGCCCACATGAGCTAACAAAGATTGAGGATTCAATTAAGGATGTATTCACCAAGTTCTCAAATATGTCCAATCTGATGGTGTAATCCTATAAAACAGCTCGCAAGCAAGCATATGAAAATGAGAAAGCTTGGATTAAGTGCCAGGAAAGAGTTAACCTGCTGCTGCAGAGTTTTGAAAAAGAAAGGGATGCAGAGGAAAAGGATGAATATGGCTCTGAGTTTAACCTCTCTGATGATTGATCTAGTTGTCATTTGTTTTTGAACTCTATTTCTGTTCTGATATTTTGGTATTTTGTATGTTCTTGGATACTTTTAACCTTATGTTTAGATTAAAATATAATGCATTTTGGTATATTTTTGTCTGTTTTGCATGTTCTCCCATTGATGACAAAACGGGGAGGAAAAGAAAAAATTGAAAAAAATAGGGGCTAAAATTATTTTGATTCATGATCACCCCTATGTACATAAGATCCATGTTCTATGTTCCAATGGTCATGCTTTATGATCTATGATCTAATATGTTGAACTGATTGCTGCATTGGAACTTATTTATGTTTTGATAATTCCCTTGAGCTCTGATATGTTGAATAAATGCTGGATAATTTAGTTTGATTGACAATTTTTGCTATGTTGAATGTTGCTGAAATCTAATATTTTTTCTCTGATATGATTGCTGAAAATTTTGTCAATTTGATCAAATGATTTGGCAAAAAAATTTTGGAATTATCAAATGTGTTTTTGATAGCTATGTACTCTGTACTCAAGCATTTTGTTTGTTATTGAGCAGAAAATCATTTATATGATAACAAATCAGTTTTGCTTATCACTTCACTTCTGCTCATAAATCAAGCTGTTCAACATTTTAAAATTCCATATGTTGAATACATGGTGGCTATTAGCTTGATTTTAAATGTTACAGGTATTGCTTCCCTTGATAAAATGGCATGTATTAAGGGGGAGCTATGTAACAATTGGAAAGGGGGAGGATTCCAAATCTTCAAAGGGAGTACTCTTAATCCTTACTCTTTTCATTTTAATTTAATAATGTTTGTTATCAAGGGGGAGATTGATGAGTTTGGAAAACTCTAATTTAATTTGATGATGATCAAACATTATTAAAATAATTAATTATAAAATTATTAATTTGAATTTTAATTAACATGTGTTAATTAATAATTTTGTTATGCAGATTGTGCTTTGGACCGAAAAATAACAAGCCCAATGGAAAGTTAAAATTCAGTCCTATACAAAAATGCTTAATACATTGGCTAAATCATTGTTATGCATAATTGGGCCAGATGTTGTTGAACAAAGCCCAAATTAATTTTTGGTCCGAAAATTTGAAGAGAGAAAGCAAATGTTGTATGCTTCCACGGTTACCACACCCTTCATTTGATGGAATTCAAAATTTGATTAAATGAAGTTAATGCAAACATTGATAACATGAGAGAGAAAGTTTGAAATTAATGTGATTGCTATTATTGCTTAACACGTTACTATGAAAGAGGGAAGTGGGTTTTAATTAAGTATAATTGATTTTATTTCCTTCTTTATTTTCCTTGAAAGCATTCTCTCTCTTCTCTTTCTTCTCTCATCAGTTTTGGTCACGTCACAAGAAAAATGGAAGAAAGCACAAGCTATCAGAAGCAGGTAGAAGAAGCTAGGCTCAAGCATGAAGCCATTGTGATGATGGCGGTAAGTAAAAGAAAATCTATAGAATGGTGTGGCTGAGATCTTTACCACTTATGGTAAGAAGTGGTGAGGAAGTCTCAAGCCTTCCATACCCAAAAATGGAAGAAATCCATCTCGGCCAAAGGAAGAAGATCCCTTGGAAGCATGGCTCGTTTCTACTTTTGCTCAACCACTACAAGAGGTAGCTACTGTAGCTACGTGGAGGATGAGGCAGAAGATAAGAACAAGAGGAGCTGTCAAGCAATCAAGGACTCATCAAGGGCTAGGAATCCTTCTTGGGGAGCAAGTCAAGATGGAAGGCCTGGATTGATGGATCTTGGTGAGAAGGGATGACACAGAGGTAATTGCATATTGGTTATAGCATTCGGTTTCCTCTCTCTACTCTTTGGCCGAACCGGTTTTTATGTGAAGAAGAAGAAGTTGGCTCGGTTCAACAGTTTCAACCTTGGAGGCTTCCCCTTCTATAAATAAGGGAGAATAGCTAGGGTTTGAAGCAAGGAGAAAAGAGTGAAAGCACAGAGTTCTCATAGCTACCCAAGCTAACAGAAGTTCTTCTCCTTCAATGTTTTTATTTTTTAATTTTTCTGTTTAGTTTTGTCTGTCTTGAATCTCATGGAAAAAGGCAAACAGTGAGGTTTGTAAGAAAAAGTCATAGAGAGAAAAAAGGCAGAGTATACAAAATTAAAAGAAAAAGCCATAAATGTCCTAGAGGTCCTTTGTACATCTGTGTTGTGTTTTATGATTCTGTGGGAATCCCCTTGCAAGTTGGGTTAGCACTTAGCAGTTGAAAGCTTGGTAGGTAACCAAGTCAAGTTCAGGATTGGGGTTAGATTCTGGACTTGTCCCGAATAGGAAGGGTAGTTCCTAGGGAGAATTGGTGTATGTAATCATGATGATTATAGTGAAATTCCATCATTGTTGTGATGGAGACTGGATGTAGGCTGCATTGCACTTGGCAGCTGAACCAGGATACTTCGTGGTGTGATTCTCTCTCTCTCTTCTACTCCATTTCTGTTTCTGCTGCATAGGAGATAAAACTGAAAAATATCTCTTGCCTGGTTACGAGATAAAAAGAAAAGGTCTCGTGGCTAGGTACGAGACAAAAAGCAAAAAATCTCCAGAAGTTATTTCAAAAGCCAGCAAGTGTTAATAAGGAAAAAAAGGGGGCTAAGATTCAACCCCCCTTCTCTTAGCCACTGATAATCATCAGAAGCCATGGTTTCACAAAGAGAAAGTAACATAGGGTTGGAGATATTATTAGAGCGTTATTGTTTTTTTTTTTTATGAATTTTGATTAGTGAATATGCAAGATGACAAATTATAAGGGAGGGCGTTGTAGCAGGACGAGAAATTGCAAGGGGTGCACATCACGTCACGAGAAATTGTAGGGTAAGATGTGCGCATCCCGAGACGAGGTGTTGCATGGAAAGGCACAGCGTCACATCGATCAAGGTCAGAGGGGAAGGGCGCGGTGTCACAGAGAGAAGAGTCGAGAAGAGAATGCAGCAGTGCACGAGTAGCAATGGACCTTGAAGGCTCTCGGAAGGAATTGAAAAGAGAGGTAATAGCATCGCGGGGAAAAGCAATTGGAGGGGGAGGTCACAATAGGGGTTGAGATTGGATGGCGCGTGTTTCTGAACCTAATCCTAAATTTTTGGGAATTTCAAAATACAATTTTTTAAAAATTTTTGAAAAGTTGTTCATGTTGGTTATACATAGAGTTGGTTACTTATAATTTTTCTTTTACCAAAGAAAAACATCTTTCTACATTAAATATTAAAAATTTTTAACCTAAAATCCTTACGAATCACTGACGCGCATTTAGACGAAATTTACATAGATTATTATTTTCGTCCTAAATAAATCTGGGTGAAATATTTTGGATTATTTTAGAGGGTAGTTAAAACTAATATAGCAAAAAATTTGAGGCTGATTATACACAAATTTATAATAGAATTAACATTTTTCAAAATGAGTCTCAAATAAGTGTGAAGTTATTATGCACATTCAAATGAAATACAAACGAATTCTAATTTTTGTCTTAAACTCATTACTATTTTGTTTAAAAAAATTTTATGCCATAAAAAAATGTTTGACAAGAAATTTTTGGATTAAATTTAGCTGGGTTTGAATCTATTTTTTTATAACCTACACCGAAATCCGATAAAAAAGTTATTTTTAAACAACAAATATATTTAATTGGTACTTAATTTAATGGCTAATTTTTAATAAACTAAATTAATATGATTAGATAATAATAAATTAAATAATTCAATTTTCAACAATAATTTTTTTCATGATTCTTCCGAACAACATTCTAGACTTTATTTTTTTCCTTAAATACTCTTAATTTTAAATAATAACTTTTTTTCTATAATTCTGGCCTTTATTTTTTTTCATAATAATGAAAATCTGAATCCCTTTTGACTTTATAATTAATGTGTTCATGTATCTAGTTACAATTTATTTAGGTATAATGCAATTTGTTTGAGATGCAATGGATGTATAAATATCCTTCTATGCGGTGCAAAATCCATATGATTCTTGGGTAGTGCTACGATGATGAAAGAAATATTTTTTTTATATCTAGCATGAGTAGTAAAGAATCATGGCCAATACTATCATGATGAAAGAGATATTTTTCTTTAGTTGCTAAAGAGACGTAAAGACACAGGCTGATGAATACGTGTTATCTTGTTTTCTGAAGGACGGCGCGTCCTGACAGGAAGAAGAAGTTGCAGACTGTGACCCATGAAAAAGATAATTTCGCCTCATTCGCCACAGTCTGCAGTTGCTTCTTCCAGTCAGGACGTGTCGTCCTTCGGAAAAAAAGATAACACGTGTTTAGTAGCTTGTTTTTCCACGTTTCTTCAGTAGCTGAAGAAAAATATCTCTTTTATCATGATAGTATTGGCCATGATTCTTTAATACTCATGCTAGATATATTTATTCCATATTGTTTAAGGTCTCATGACTCATATGGTGCTCCTTCTCTTCGTTATACATTTTTCCTGTTTTATATATGTAATATGTCTTTAAAAAAGATCATTGTAGATCTACATCAACTCAATAAAGTACCAAAAAATTTTATTATAATATTTGTTAAACATACTTTTTGTGAATGTTTTGGGCAACACGACTACCTGCATTGCTTCATTGAAAGGGACATCAAATTGTGCATAATTTGAATGTTTCATCGGAACACATTCATCTAAGGCGCATGCACATACATATGTTGGTGGGAGTGCTCAAAAGAATGAGAACAAGAGAATGTTCATTATTATGAGGTTTGGGCTGCCATTCAAGGTTTTACTATTATCATTTTTTTTTTCTTATTGGGAATGTAAATCTGGAAATGTCTTCTTGAGTTTGCTATGTAATTAGATTATTTTGTTAGAGTGACAACGGAAATCTCTGTCAGTAATTAATCAAAAAAAAAAGAATTTATTAGAGGAACAACAAAAATCTATGTCAATAATTAATCGGAAAAATAATTTCTTAATTCAAGAATTTAATATTACATATTTAAAATCTAACAATCACATATTTAAAATACAAGATAATTGGTTGATTGTTCTTTGTGATTTATCCAAGTGTATAATATATAAGTCATAATATAATTGTATTTATTATTTTGCTTTGGTGTGTACAAATGATGTATGTTTTTATTTCTCTTATTGAGAATCAAACGCTTTATCTAAAGAATAATAATTTAAATGGATCCTTAGTAAATTTTATATTAAATAATTTGATCTCCAACAATTTCTATTTAAAAGTTAATGAGAATTATTTCGCTTAGATAGATTTCGGTTTTTCTTTGGCTTTTATTAAAAATTTTAATATGTGTAGAATAATTAGATTCTTAAATAAATTTTATTACAAGATAATTAAGTTCTAAAAAATATGCCATGATAAGACAAATTAATCACTCTTCAAAAACCAAATATTTTGTCTTGTAGTAATTCTCGAAACTTTTTAAAGTAATAAATTTTGTTCTAAAATTTCTTGAGAACCAATTTAATTGCTTACTGAACTAATTGTGAAAAAACTTAATTAAATGTAGTTTAGAACTCTTTCATTACTAGAAACACACCTAGTACCGATGGATTTACTATTGAAAAAAATTCTGAATGAAATTGCTGTCAGATTTAAAATTGCCACAGACAACACAAATGATGAATCTTGGTATTTCGCCAAAAGTTACTATCGGACAAGTAATTCGGATGGAAATTCCACAAAAAAAATTATGGGCGTAATTAAATAAGTTAGCACCAAGTCTTAATTTTTATTCGACAAAAATCCCAATTTAAAAACGCTTCAACGTTCCATATTACTGTAGAATAAATTCGATGGTAATACCAACTATAATGACCTTATTTAAATCGAATTTGTCGTCCTCTCTCCTTCACTTCTGAAAATAACCCTTCCCCCAAAACCTTCTCCCCTCCCCACCTAGCTACCACCTCCATCAACAACCTTCATCCAGTCGCCACCGCAGAGCTCTTGGTACTCGTCATTTCAATGTCCTAACCGCACCCTAACAAGTCACATTGTGCCTGCCTCCACAACATACTGCACCCTAATCTCCATTTTTTCGGCGTTTTCTCTGTCCTTAAAGTGACTGCCACTACCGCATTGAAGCTATTGTCACCAATGGCGCTCTCTCTCACGAATGAAGTTTTTACTGAGTCCTTAGCTGTGCTGTTTCTGTTTGTATATATATTAGTTATAGTTTTTCCTCGCCTTATCATTATGTTCTTATAAGAAGGATAGGAGTCGTGATTGTAATGATATATGTATATAATATTTGTATGTTTCTTGTATAAGAAGTTTTGTTTATATATGCATGTTTGTAAAAGGTGAAAAATATCTTACGGTTTCCCAAAGAAAACAGCGATACAGTTTTGAGAGTTAAAGAATCATATTTTATTATTCAGTATATAGATAATATTCCTTGCTATCAGAGTGGTGCAGCCAAAAATGTGATATTCTAATTAATAGTAAGAATGTTACAGAATACTAATCATTCTGCTTACATTAGAATTATAAAAAATAATAAAAATTGAATAAATAATTTACAGTAAGTCGTTCTGGGGATTAAATTATAATAATAATATATAAATATTCTTATTTATTGTATCAATTTTAGATAATTTTATGTCAATTTTTTTATTATTTGTTATAAAATAGAATATGCACTTGTTCTAATAATTCAATCAATAGTTAATAATAAATGAGTTTTATATGAATTATGATGTTCAATTTAAATTGAATATACCTAAGACTTAACATAATCTTAATAATACAATATGTTAATAATTTTTCTAAGTCAGAGTGAAAAGATTAAAATGATATATCCTCTATTCAATTTTTATAAGTAAAATCAAAATAAAAAAAATTAGTAATATTTTTCAATTTTTATGCAACAAATTTAATCAATGTATTTGAAAAATAAAAAATCTTAAACAATCATTGATAATTATCCTAAAAGACAATAAGATCCCCTCAAAAGATCTATTAATCCAAGCTGGTATTTAACAGATAGATCAGTAGTTTATCATGTCACATAGACATGCTCTGTTAAGCCCAAAGAGAGGTTGTTTAGGGAAAGGCTAAAGAGTCTCACGGAATTAAAGATAAAAAATTGGAAAGAATTTTTTTTGTTGGGAGTCTCATTGTCTTTTAGAATAACTGTGAGAGACCGTTTAGAATTTTTTTATAATTTATTATAAATATTTTATATAACATAACCTTCATAATTTTATAAAAATAGTTCTCTAATTACAAATTTATTATATCTAAAATTATATAATTACTTTGTAAGACCCAAAACTTTTGAAAAGGTTTATTATAAACTAATTTCAATATCAATTATTTATTTCTAGCTTTAATTTCAGAAATTACTTTATTAAAGAATATTTAAAGCAAGTTTTGATTAATTGAATTTGAAATAGATTAAGATTCTTATCCAATTTTATAATTATTGATTTATTTTTTTATATTTAAATTATAATGTTAGTAGTTATGAAATAATAAGAATTTTATATGATTTAATTTAAATAGTTCATATTTTTATAGTTCAATACTTTAAGTTTAAAATAAAGGAAATTAATCTTATTATCTTATAATTTCAATTAAAATATTTGATTTTTAATTAATTAGTATTTTGGTACAGGAAATAATATTTTTAAGTAATTTTTAAAAAATTAATTAGAGTTTAAATTAATATCCTATACCTCAATTTTATTCAAATTTTCCTACTGTAATTAAACCCGAAAATCCCCAAATCAAACCCTATTTTTCATCTAAACCTAATCCTAATTTGATCTAACCTTAACCTAGCTACCCTACCCTTCTCACCCACGGCTCACACACACACACACACCAACAACACACACACACAGTAGCAGCTGAAACAGAAAAGAAAGAAAGAAATAGAAGAAAGAAAAGGGGAGCCGCGGGAACGGGAAGGAAGGAGAGAGGAGGAGGGAAGAGAGAGAGCGTTCGCAAAGAGAGCTACGAGGAGAGGGAGTCACGCCGCCGTCCCTGCGCCGTCGCCATTGTGCCGTCATCGCCGCTGCTGTCAGTGAAGCCATCGTCATCGTGGAATAGATCTGAGGTGAGAGAGAGAACCGCGATCAGGAAGGAGTCGCGCCACCCAGTTGCCGTCCGTAAGGAGTCATCGCCAGTCTGCACGCTACCAACGTCGCCGGCGTTGTCGCGAGAAGGAGAGAGAGCCACGTCGGAGGAAAAGAACCGTCGCGGAGCTGTCCCTGCCACTATGCCTAGCTGCTGTTGCGAGCCTCGTCGCCACTGATGGGGTGCGCCGCCAAGCTTCTGCGCCGGAGAACCCTGCTACCGTTGCCAATGACCACTGCCGGTAAGGGTTTTAAGTTTGGTTTCTGTTCTTTTGGATTCCGAGAGGATTGCTGACGCTGCGTGATTGTTATAGTCGCCGCCACCAGGGTTCTTGCTCACCGCAATCGCTTGAGGTTATTTCCGGAGCTGCTACCGGGTTGATTCGGGGTTTCGGTTTCGTTGTTTTGTTACTACAGTAAGTGTTTATGTTTCGAAAACCCCTGCGTTTGTATTCTGTTATGTTTGGTTATAAACTCTGAGGTTTGATAACGTAGGTTCATGTTCTGAGCGTTGCACGTCGCTTTTAAGTTGCTATGATTGTTGCGAAAGTAATCAGAGGCTGAGGTTTCGGTTGTCGTTGGTTTCGGGTTGAGAGAAAAAGTTCCGTTGATGCGGTTGGGTTATGGTTTCGACGAGTCGAGGTAGGGGCGATTTTATAAACTTAATTTACTATCGAGAAGTGTTTTAAGTTGATATTAATATGAAAATGATGTTTTTATGATTTCGTAAGTCTTATGAATTGAATTGAATTGCCTTGAATGAATGTAAACGTGAGTTTGAATGATTTACTGATTAATTGAAGATGTTTAGTCGGGTTTTATACTTGGATTAAGGTTATTATGATGATGATTGGGCTGTGGCTATTTCTGATTATTAAATTAGAAAGTTGGTTTGATTAAATACTATGTAAAATGATTTTTCTTGGTTTGGGGTTTAATTTGATGGTGAAAATGAATTGACGTTTGAAATGATTTGAGATATTGGGAATGGGTTTTGTTGATCTGTTGGAAATGATTCTGAGAATTCAAAAGTGATTTGAATGATTGACAGGCATTTGGTTTGGTTTGGTTAGGACCCTTGAAGGGTGGCGAAAGTCTGAGTTTTAGGGGAGGTGCTGCCAAAATTTTATGAAACTCAGAGACTTTGTTTAAAGAACTACTTAAAAATAAAATTTGATTTTGGAATTATATTATTTGATTTCCATTTATTACAAAAAGAACTATGCTTTAAGTTTGATTTATTAATGAAAGAATGATGTTTTGAGCTTTATTGAGAAAATATTTATGTTTTGAGTTTGAACTATTAATAGAAAGGGTTATACCTTAGATTTGATCTAGTAAGAAAAGATTTATGTTTGGGTTTGAATTATTAAGAACAACTTTATGTTTTGAATGTGATTTATTAAGAAAGGATTATATTTTGAGTTTTGACTTATTAAGAAAGGCTTTATGTTTTGAGTTTGATTTATTAAGAAAAGTTTTACGTTTTGAGTTTGATGAAAGAACTACATTTTAAGGAATTATGATTCAAGGAGTTTAATAATTTTAAAGAACGAGATTGGTTATCATCCTCCCTAAAGTCTCGAGACCTTGCCGTGAGGTTTAACTAATAGATGATTCTTTTAGCATTTTGAAAGACGTTTTAATCTGAAATAGTCTTGAAGTTGGTTTGGAAAAAAAATCTTGGTTAAGTAAGAATTGCGTTTTGTATGAAAGAAGAACTTGGTTTTTTTATAAGGTGGTTTTGGGGGTTTTGGAAAAGATTATAAGGAGTGATGTTGGTTTTCAAATAAAAATGAAATTGTTTTGAGCTTTGACCTGGCAAGGTTCGTGGTGGTTTACCACTTGCTCAGTGTCGAGATGTATATGGGGTTCGTGGTGGTGTACCACCTACATATTTCTAAAAGAGGATGTTGTGTGGGGTTCATGATAGTTTACCGCCTACATGTGTGTGTTGTTTTCCAATTGAAGATCTTGCGAGGTTTGTAAAACCCGTCAAACCGTAATTAATAAAATAATAAATTAAAATAAGAGCGAATATGGTTATAAAATTTAGCAATCGTAATGTGATAATTTAAATATGATATTTGGACTCAGTGAATTTTTTTGAGTCGGAAAACATAGTTTTCTGAATAAAAATGCGCACTGGAAATTTGACCGGCAGTACCAGCTGCGATCTGTCCAGTACTGTGGTTGAGAAAATTAATTAGAAGTGAATAATTTTATGAAATAAGAATTTATAATTTGGGAAGCTAGAAATATTTAAAATACGATTTAAAACTCTAATCTTAAAGGTTTTGGCCCAAAATTGGGCCAACGGACTAAACCAAGTGAACCGAACTAAGTGGGCCCAAGACCCAACATATAAACATTAGTTATGAGCATTTCAGCTCATTTACCCTAAAGAAAGGGTGTGGCGCGGATAGAGAGAAGAGAGAAAGAAAACCTAGCTTTCCAAACTTCAAATCACCATAACTTTTGATCCGGAACTCCGATTGATGAGCCGTTTGCGACCACGTGTCACTCTTCTCATCCTCTACAATTCTATCTAAGTTTTGTGATGAGTATTCTACTGTCCTCTGCCCAGTTTTTGTTTTTCTCTTTAAATTCGAATTTGGTTTGGGTTTTGAGGAAATCTTGTGATTTTGGTTATTTAGGGATTCTCTAGTATGAGCCATTAGTGATATTCCTCATAAAGTACAGTGAGTTAAGCTAAAAAACCCTCTAACCCTTGTGATTTATCAATTTCATGAACCTTAGGTTGATTTTAAGTGTGAAAATTGATTATGTTAGAGTATTAGGTGATTTTGGTGCACAATTGGAAGATTGATATTGCTTGTGGGGCTTTGGTGAGGCTTGGAGCTAAGGGTTGGTGGAGACTTCCAAAGAAGAGGCTCAATTGGCTTGGCTCCAAGAGGTACGGTTTAAGTTTCATTTAAGTACCGTGTGGTGTAATGAGAATTCCTAGGCTAGATGCCCCTATGATTAAGTTTGGATTGTGTAAATGGTTGGTACTAAAATGTATAGTTGATATGCAATGTAAATTAATGATTGGGTTGAGAATTGTGTGAATTTGTATGTTTGGTGTGTTGAGAAATCGATAAATTGGATAATGAATATTAGTTTGTAGAATATGCATTTAAATTGTGAATTTGGGCCGAAGGTCGTGAATTTTGGGCCGGAGGCCAGAAAGAGGTAAGGAAGGTAAGTGATGTGTGTATTGTGTGATGTCATATGAGATTGAAGGGAATTGTGATTGTTGTTATTTGGTTACAAGGGATTGTATGGATTATGTGGTTATTGGTGTTGAAGGAAGAATTGATGTCTTTGTTGATAATGCACGTGAGTTGTATATGATAACATGGATTTATATGTATTGGGGGTTGATGGAATTGGTATTGTTGGAACTTGAGATGTGGAATGAAATATATGATATGGTATTTTGTTTGAAATTGAGTTATTTAATTGAGATTGGCCAAAATGGTGGATTGGTGGATTGTGAATTTAATGAGAATGTTGAAAATATGAGTTGAGGAGGCTTGAGGTTGATTTGGTAAGTTTTGGTTGGTTTTGAAAAGGTTTGAAATTGGTTTGTGTTGAAAATTTGGTTTTGTTAGTTTTTATGAAAATTGTGATTTTAGCCTACTTTGACGGAGTATAACTTGGTCCCCGGATCCCCGATTTGTATCAAACTTGTTTAGAAATAACATTGGATCCGAGATGTTTATGCCGTTCGAAGAATGGGTGGAAAATGATACGAAACCAAAAAGTTATGCCCGTCGGAAGTTTGGAGTTTGAAAATGTAATCCTGCCGCTTTTTAAACTTAGTAAAATTTTTGGTAAAACGTACTCCGATGCGCACACATGGCCAACGCACACGTATCACTCACGATTTTTACTCTCTCACGCGTGCGCTGGCCGACGCGTACGCGACGCTGTATTGATGCAGGTGCGTGGTACAAATTCCAGAGAGTTGTGATGGTAGTGTGTTGGGTTTTTGCGAGGAGCACAAAACGCCTCCACGCGTAGGCGTGGCTGACGGGCACGCGTCACCCTACCTCTCTACTTCCCATGCATGCGCATGGGCGACGCTCATGCGTCACTTTATTTTTCCGCCTTCCACGCATGTGCGTGGGCAACGTGCACGCGTGACCCCATTTTCAGCAAAAAGTGATTTTTGAGTTTTTAAAGCCGAATTTCAGACTTTTAAGCCTCCATTTTCATCCTTTAAGTCCTAAATTTTTATAATATGCCTAGTAATGAAAAGAAGCTAGGACATGTGGTAACTTGTGAGTGAAGTAAAGTGAGAATCAATGATGAATGATGAGTAATGATGATTGTATGAGTTGCTGAGGATGATGGTGGAAGTGCTGTGTATAGTATGAGCCGGATGGCTGTGATAAGAATTGAATTATGGCTGAATATGTATATGTATATGATTAATGTCGAATGTGGTAAATGAATAATGATGGCAGTGGCATTGTCCGCTTGCTCTGGTATGAGATGGAAAAGTAGAATTATGATAAATGAGTTTAATTATGGAGTTTTGAATGAATGTATGTCTGTGATACCTAGGTAGTAGCAAGGGTCGTAGTTCGTCCCGCTTGCTTCAGGTCATTATTTGAGAATTGATAATAATGAAGAGTGATTATGAATGATTGTGTATTTGTGAAACCCGAGTAGTAGCAAGGGTTGTGGTTCATCCCGCTTGCTCCAGGTTAATATTTGAGATTTGATAACAATGATGATTGATTTTAAACTGAATGAATGTATGTTTTGAGATCCTGGGCAGTAGCAATGGTTGTGGTTTGTCCCACTTGCTCCAGGTCAGTGTATGTTTTGAGATCCTGGACAGTAGTAAGGGTGGTGGTTCGTCCCACTTACTCCAGGTCAGAGATTGTGACGCCTGGGTAGTAGCAACAGTAGTGGTGATTCCACTCGCTCCAGGTTGAGCTTTTAAACACCTGCCTGGGTAGTAGCCGCAGTAGTGGTTGTTCCACTGGCTCTGGGTTAATCAGGTAGTAGCAAAGGGGTTGTAGCTCAAGCCCACTTGCTCCGCATGGGTGTTTCTGTCCATGGTTAGCTACTAGGACGTGTCAGGTTGGCTATATAACCGACAGATGATATCATCAGCCATAGGGCAGGCATACATCATTTGCATAAGTTTGAATTGTTTGGGTTTGCCTATTTGTTTTGAATTGCTATATCATATATGATATGTTACCTGATTATGTGCTACTTGTTCTACTTGTACTTTATCATGTATTACTTGTGTAACACCCTCACTACCAGAATGTCATGCTTCCGGCTGCGCCACTCTAATAGCAAGAAGTATTACGACTACTTTACGTACTAAATATTAAAATAGGAGCCTGTGACTCAATACCGTATCGCTGATTTCTTTGAAAACCGGAAATAAATACTTTATCTTTAAAAAAAAAACAAGCAGGCATAAATTCATATACAAGACTTCTCATAATATCTTATAATATAATATATATATAAATCATACAACTCCTATCCCTCTTACAAAAATTATAATAACAAAGACGAGGGAAGAAAATAATCTAATTAATTCAACAACATATAAAACCGAACGGATTTTAACTCTTCTTAATGTTTCTTCATCCGGTTCCTGAAAAGGTAAAGCTGTAGGGGGTGAGAACCTAACCACACGGTCTCACCACGGAGTTTCAAAGTTGTCATAAGAAGATATTTTATAAGAAAACTATTTTCAAGCTCAATGATTATCATTGCCTTATGAATCTTTTAAAAACCAATAGGTAATCGTTCAAAACCTTTTCAAAGAAACAATGTTTATTCTTTCAGAAATCTGAAACTTTTCCTTTCTTAAAAGAAAATCTCAATCAGAAACCAACCACACAATCAAACAACACAATCATTAATTCAGCACCAAGATTAATTCTCAAATGTAGCACGCCAGGACAAACACAGGCAAGACAGACAAGGAAAACACAAGTAGGTAGCAGTTACAGCAAATAGTTCAAGTAGCAGTTAAGAACAGTTTAGCAATTAGGCAAACCAAAACAAGTTCAAACTCAAGCAAAGCATACAAATGCATATGATGCATGCCTGTCCTATGGCTGATGAGGCTCATCTGTCGGTTATCCAGCCAACCCGACAAGTCTGAATTGTCCTTAGACTGTCCCCCGACGTGCATCCCCAAGAGTCTATGCATAGTTTTTCTCAAATAATCAATATTGCTCAATGGGGGTAAACATTCCTAGGAATTTATATAGTGCCCGGTCACACTTACATCGTAGGGTCAACATAGTATCGAGTTTTCAACCTGGTACACGTGGTGGCAAGCCACGGCACTTAATCAAGGGAACCTCGTATCTCAGATATTTCAAATTCATAAGCCATATGAATAATTCAAAGATCATATCTCAACATTCTCAACATTCATAATCATTCATTAATCCAAATCTCATTTCCAAATTCATTCAAAAACCATATTTCAGAGAAAATTCTCAATCATCCTTCTTTCCATTCCGTTCACTAACAATTCCCAATCCAAAACATAACTCTTCCTTTGATAAATGAGATAGTTTTAAATCGTATAATACTTAAAACCTTTTTAAAATAACTACTTTCAATGAAACTTCTAATTTTATAAAATTTCGGCAGCATCTCCTCTAAAACTCGAATACTGCCACCATTTTCGGGTCCCATCCAAACATTTCTCAAACCATTTCCAAAACTCAGTCACTTTCCGAAATTCAACCAATTCTAGTATCAAATATTTTCAAACCAGACCAATTCCAATAATAAAACTCTTTTTAAAATCAAACCAGTTCAAGTATTAAATCATTTATAAAATCAGAACGACTCAAAATCAAACCGCTCTAACTTCAAACCAAAGAAAACCACTTCTCATAATAATCAAGTAAATAACTTCTCAAACCCATTTTCTTATCAACAATCGTACATTACTCAAGCAATCAAACAACCAATAATCCAGTTCAACAAACCATCACATCCACAAGACAAATATAATCACAGAAGTATATCTTTTTGCATCAATATCTATTTATCACAACTCTGTAATGTAAATATATTTTAAGGAAAACCCCTACCTCGTCTCGTCGAAATTATAACTCAACGCGTCAACGGAACTATTTCTCTTAACCCAAAACCAACAGCAACCGCAAACTCAGTCCCTGGTCACTTTCGCAGCACTCACAGCAACTTAAAAGCGACATGTAATGCTCAAAACACGACCCTGCGTTACCAGAGCTTCAGAGTTTATAACCAAACATAACAGAATATTAACACGGATTTTCGAAACATAAATACTTACCGAACTAAGAAAATGAAACAGCGGCGGTTGATGAACCGGTTTGGCGGCAGCTCCGGCAGCCACCTCGAACGGCAGCGGCGACCAGAACTCAGGCAACGGCGACTGAAACAAACATACAGCGATGATTAAGCTCCCGGAAATTCAAAGGAAACGAAAACCGACTTAAAACCTTACCGGCGGCAGCAGCGGCGGTAACCCCGACGGTGGCGCCGACAACGGCGGCTCCCTCTGGTGACTACCCTACCACGGCGATGGCAAGGAAGCCATGGCAGCGGCGGCAACAAGCTCCTCTCCCGCGGGCTCCTTCTCTCTCATGCGTTTGGTTCGGCGGTGACGGAGATCTCTTCTTCTTCTACCCGCGACCAGCCTCGATGGTGACGGACTCAGAGGCGGCGACGATCACACGCGCAGCGGCAGTAGCCCGCGATGATGACGATGGCGGCGACTCTGCACGGTGACAACGAGGGTTCTACAGACGGCGATGCCGCCTTCTCCCCATGCAGCTCTCTCCCTCGGTTTTGGGCTTCCTTGCGATGGTGATGAACGGTGCGGTGGTGGCTCGAGCTGGACGGTGGTGGCTCGAGCAGCAGGACGCGGTGACGGCGCGCAGCTGCAGTGGCGGTCTCCCTTTCCTCCGGCGCCACTGTTCCTTCCTCTTCTCCCTTTCTCTTTCTCAAGCCCTCTCTTCCCTCTTCAGCTCTCTTTCTCTCAGATCTCATAATATATAATCAAAGGCAACTACTAAGCCCTTCCACAATAAAAGTTTTCTTCGTCTTCATCGCAAGCACTAACAGCAACACCCAACTCAATTTGGTGCGTGTGGGTGCGACTGAATGGAGTACTCTACTCCTGCACTACTAATACTAATATTACTAATAATAATAATAATAATAATAATAATAATAATAATGATGATGATGATGATGATGATGATCTACTAATAATAATAATAATGATCTACAACAACAACAACAACAACAACAACAATAATAATAATAATAATCAAAAACCTAATTTAATCTATTAAAATTATTTTTAAAATGTTATTTGATTATTAGTTTACTAATTGACTTTTAATCAAATATTTTAATTTAAAATTGAAGATAATATAATTAATTTTCTTTGTTTATAAAATTAAAGTATTAAATTCTAGAATCTCTATTATTTAAATAAATTGTATAAAATTCTTATTCTTTTACAACTGTTAAGCTCTATAATTTAAATATAGAAAATTATTCAATAATTATAAAATTAAGTAAAATTTCTAATTTAATTGTCAAAATTTAATTTAATTACTTTTAATAAAATAATTTTTAAAAATAAAATCTTTAATGAATAAATAAATTATAATTAACTCGTAACAAATTTTTTTTAAATTATGGGTCTTACAACTTGTATGTATTGCTTGTGTTTGTACAACTGAGAGGTCCCTCATGCTGGTGTCAGTTGATGCTGAGGGCTGTTCTTGTTGAGATGGAGTAATAATATGATTAATTTTAATCTGATGATTATTGAAAGAGATTATTTGAGCTCCTTGGGTAGATGCAGTGAAGTGATTTCACTTGTTTCGGGTGAGGATATGAGGTAATGATATAGAATTGCTGATTTTTGTTGGTGTTGGACCTACTTAAATAAACTTAGATGAAAAAAATACTTGAATGTGTAGCAACCCTATTTTTTATAAATATCAAATAGTGAATAATGAGAATCCTTAAATGTTGTGTAAGTAAATGTGTAATACGAATAAATTTAGCATGTTATAATATCTAAAATGGAAAGATGTGCATACTTGTCTAATCTATTAAAAAGAAAAAGATCTAATGTCTAGGAGAATAATTAGACATACATCTTATGATGGGTATCAATTAAAGAAATACATTAAAATAATTAAAATATAGCACATGGACCAATAGGGATATGTCAAAGGGGATAATAATCGGATATTCGGATCCAACTATCACTACAAAATTTATATATATTTGTGGGTCTTTTTTAGTGAGAGTTTTTAAAAACCTCCATAACATATTTTATCTGTGGCATTTTGATAAACTCCCACAAGATAACTAAGAATAAAACTCATTGTTACCACTTAAATTACCATATAATTAAAACTCTTTTCAAAATCGAAGAAAATACTTGAAGAGAAAGAACAGAGGATGAGAGCTCACTGAAACCCTAGCATTGCGATAGCCATCTCCATCGCCGTCGCCGCCTCTGCCGCCGTCGCCGCCTCCTCCGCCATTGCTGCCGTCGTTACTACTAAAGTTCATCTCCTTTATGCTGTTGCCAGAAAGCCTCTGAGACCAAGAGAAAGCACCTCTTCTGTCAACTCTCCTCCGCAAATGATTCTTGTGTTCTCCATCGGCATTCTCTCGCTTCTGCATGCTCTTCTTCGTTCCACTCCTTCTCAATTTTCGGTTCTCTTTCTCTTTTTCCTTTTTATTCATTTTCTTTGTTTTTCATTTTCAGATTTTGAATGCTTTGCTATATGATATAACATTCAATGAGTTTTATTATCTCTTAATTGATGATCATTGTTTCAAATTTGCAAGCACTCTAAGTGTTTGATGAATTGTTTGTTCTCTTAATCGTTGTATTAATTCTTGTTCGATGAACCGATACTGTATCTTATTTGTTCACTGTAAATTAAATCTGATCATATCATAGATTGTTTGAGGCATGCATTATCTTTACATCTCGTCAAACATGATCATTTTAATCTTATATATTCATTGATTTTTGTTTTCTTTCTTTTTTTTGGCAAGAGTTGGTGTTTCTGTACATTGAGAAAGTTGAAGCAAGCTTCAATGTGAAAAATATTTATACTTCCAAGGAGGAGGTCTTCCGCTATATATTGGCACTTCATTCTTACTAGGGACTATCCTAATAGTATAAGAGAAGACCTTGTTAAGGGGTTTGTTAGGATCTATTTGTTGATCAGGTACTCTTATGTTGCTTCCATTTTATTTTAACTGTCTCTACTATTATTTTCTGCTCAGATACAAAATGTCCTATCTTGGTTTCTTTCTTTAGGGAAGAGGGAAAGATATCACGCAAGCTTATTGAGTGTATTAATATATATTTGTTAAATGATGGTCCAAATTTGGGCGGTCATTTGTTAGAGATTCATACTGCTATACAGCAATTTGTGTTTCGTTGTTGGTTGACAACACATGATCGAGTGCTTAAGGTATCTTACCATTTTATTTGAATGCAAAATACTGCATTAATTTTATAAATTGTTTTTATTTATTTTTTTAAACCCAATGTCTGTTACAAGATTCACTTATATTGTATTCAAGGATACAATTAAATTTGATTAATGTGGATTTGGACCATTTTTAGATCTGTTCACTCCCAAGCTTCTTCGTCCACGCCGCTTTCTCTCACTCCAATTTTTCCTTTGAACTGCCGCTGGTACCTCTTTTTCTTCCCTATTAATTTGATGATATTTATTCTTTGTTAACAATAAATTTTGCAATAACTTTTGAGATCAGAGAAGAGTGACTTCGCTAATATAAGGAGGCAAATAATATATAAGGAGGGAAACCGAATAGGTTCAGCTCTAATACTCTTGCTTTTTTTGTGATTTCTAAAATAGTTCGATTAAGTAGATTTGATTTTGAATTTCTGAATTGAATAGTCATAATTCACTGCTCATTTGTGTCCGATGAAGCAGGTGTATGCCCTTCGCTGTTGTGGATTTTGTGTTATGATTCTAATAAGGAAATCCAAACAGCACACTGGGAAATTTATATATCTTTATAATTTTTGTTCACTATGTTTTAGTTCTAATTTCTACTTTGTTAACTCTTTATTTTCTCTCTATGATTTGATCATGCATTGTAGTGGCAACAAATGGATATCAAATATACGTTTTGGCAAATGCTTCATCTATGTACATCACCAAAAGTTATGTAAGTATTAAGTACATATAGAATTGTCCACTTTTAAAATAGCTAAAAACACATTTTGTTATCATGATCTGCTCCAACAACAATATGATCCCTCTTTTATTTGACAAATTGCATCACTGTATGGTGTACACACAGACTTATTCCGATGTTTTGGGTTGTATATGTGCTTGGAATTCTGAATTACCAATTTTTCTGTTTGCCTTTTTTGGTGCACTTGATGTTGAACTGGATAATGGATGCAGCTACCAGTTAGAAATGCTATCCTCGGTAAACTCTTGATAAAAGCATTGTGCATGAAGTAACAAGTTAGAAATGCATTTAGTGATAAATGATGCTAATATGTTATTCATCTTATCTAATCATGTATTGCTGAAGTTGTATCTCTTAAGATTTATTAGTACATTTTAGCAATTTGATCAATTTTGTTCACAGGAATAATGGGGTAAAAATTAATAATTTTACAGTTAACCTGCCTTTTGAGTGAAGTTATCTTTAAATTTGGCTGTACTATGCCTTTGAACATGAGCCTTAATGATGTTTGTTAAGGATGTTTGGTCATGAACTTAATTTGGTGGTATATTACATAGTTGTTTCAGGAAAAAAAAATGGAAACCATTTCTTACATAAGTAATCTGTTTTGAAGTGCAAATTTCTGCATTTCATAAAAAGTGTTTAATTTGTTTCATAAAAGAAGATAATGATAAAGTTACAACCAAGACAAGGATATTATCTCTTGAACTTCTGCAGGTTATAAAGTGATTCTGGCATCTATTAATTGCTAGTATATAGGTTGTAGCAAAATTCATAAAAACTTGTGTTCCTTGTAATGATGCATAAGCATTTTTTTTGCTTTACTCTGGACCAAGTTTCAGGTCTATTTGATTTTCCGTGATATACTTGGTCCATTAGATCTACAAATACAATTAATGTCAAGATGATGTAAAGAAAACTTACATTTCCTTTTGTTTTGATGTTGATATTTGTATTTAATGGTTTCTTTCTTAAATAAAACCTTATGGAAGGACGGTACATTATTGTCTTTTTATTATTCTTTAAAACTCATTCACATTGCTATGAATTGGTTTCTCAATATTTCAAATTATTCTTTTTTGTTCTTAATTGACGACAATTGAATTTTTTATTTTTTATTTTATTTTCTCAGGGTTTGTTGGAGGGAGTTAGCCACTCATTTACAAAGAATTTTCATTTAATTGATTCGGCGAAGGGATATCTTTCATATGCATTATTTTCAGCTTCAGTTTCATAATTTCCTGTCATATTTCAGGTTGGTTGAACTAAGTTACATTTTTTTAGCATATTCTTAAGGATCTACTTGTAAATCTTGTTATTTTGTTCTTCTTTGTTGGCAGTATGCAACTGGAATATTCTTGGTGCTGTTGTTACGATTCAGAGAGAGTCTCAAAGTATGTGTAATATCTTTTTGCAAATCTCATAGAAGTTTTTAGCAGAGACCACTATTGATTTAATGTGTCTAATTTGTTTCTGCACCACTCTTTTTGTTTTCAAGGTGAAATAGGCATCTTCTTTCCGCTGATAGTGCTTAGACCACTGGACAGTTTAGAGTTTCCCATCAACCAAAAAGTTAGTGTTCTTCAATATGATATTCTTCCTGTTGATTAAAATTTCTTGTAATATGGTTTAAAGACCTTAAATGATATGTTGTTTTGCCATTCTTTTTTTTTTGTATGATTAATTTGATTTGGTGTTGGTTTGTAGGATGCTGGAAAAAGTATGTAAGGATCCACAGATGCAAGTAGTTCATTTGAGGTTTAGTTACTTTAAAATTCTCTGTAGTTTCATTGAACTTCCATATTGGGTATAAAACTGCTTTTTTTTTTTGGATATTATTATAAGTTAATGGAAAACAAGCCTGCTTCATTTGCTCAATTTTTGAAGAACACTCACAATCTGGATAAAGTTGTAACTCTCATGTAGTGCAATTTAATTTTAGATTCATGTTTGTTCTTGTAATATATACCTCTTGGTTGTATTGGGGTAAAAAATTATGAATGGAAGCTCCATGGAATTGATCCATGTGTATTTTGACCCACATGAAAAACACACTGTTGGTGTTGAATTTTGATAGAAAACCCTGTGATTGATAAGTAGCTAATTAATGAGATGAGAGTTGAATTTTGATAGAAAATCCTGTGATTGATAAGTAGCTAATTAATGAGATGAGAGTACGTAAATGAGATGGGGTTAATGAATGATTTGAAATTAAAAATAAATGCATAATTATAGGTTTGTGGAGGTTTGAAAATCTCACAAAATAATTAATTTTTGTTAAATTGAAAAATTAATTTGTGCGGGTTTTAAACTGCCACAAAAGTGATTTAAAATTGTCACAAAATTCAATATAAAACCCCCACTAAACATACACAAAACCCCCCACTAAATAGATTGTGGAGGTTTTTAAAAACTCCCACGAAAGACTTTGTGGCACCTCAAATTCTGGAGGTTTTGAAAACCTCCACAAATAAGAAAAAAAACTGCCACAAATAAACAAAAACCTTGTAGTGTATATCTATCAAGTATTTATTCCAAAGTTAGACAAATAAATAGATTTATTCAAAACAAACTTTAAACTGTACAAAATTCCAAAGTATTAATAAGGATGTATTTTTTTTCTTTCTTTCAAAGTTTAAAAGATTACACATGGATCGGACAAAGATTTGAACATTAAAAGAAATTTGAATATAAAAATGGAATTCAAATGATAAGGGCAAAAAGATATACTCTTAACATGTAACGTAAATCATCTATGTTTCTAGAACGAATAAGTTTGTAACTAGTGTATTTTGTGAATAAATTTAAACTTGTTACAATTGACACGCTATCTATTTAATTCATAGATTTAATAGTAAAATTAGTCACTAAAAAATAATGTCCGTTGAATTTATTCTCAAAATTTTTTCAATTAAATTAATCCATAAAAATTTAAAATTAATCGTATTTCTCCTTTCATTAAAGGATTAATATTTTCCGTTAACAATTACCAATGACATCAAGAGTATCTTCTCCAACCCCATAAATTGTTGATCTCCTTTCATCATTTTTAAATTTTTCATCATAGTGAAAAACAATTGTTTTCTGTATTTGCTATGGATCTCTAAATATTTTTCATAGTACTATGTCAAAAATACATAAATCAGGAGACATTATGAATCATAATAATTTTACAAACAATTCTGCTAGATAATTAACTAAAAGTGCAGTTAACTAGTGAAAAAAGGTGTCTATTTATGAAAAAAATAGTACCCCAATTCCAGAGTCAACCTTAATTTCACTTTCAATTCCATTCACAATAAAATAGGCAACCACAAAAAACAAAAATAAACATCCGAAATATAACCAAAAAAAATACCTAAAATTATTGTAAAAGATTATCCAAAACTCTTTTACTTATGGTAAAGAAGAAGCATCATTTTCGGATATAGAAACATCCAAAACCTAACAAAAGAGATATCCAAAATAATTTTAAAAAATTCAAAAACTAACAAAAGAGATATCCAAAATAATTTTAAAAATCCAAAACCTAATAAAATGAGACATCTTAAATTATTATAAAAAGAACATTTGAAAACTAAGAAAAAAATATCTAAAACTATTCAAAAAATCATTCAAATCCTAAAAAAACATCAAAATCAAAACAAAAGAAAAATTACATTCAAAACATATAACAAAAAAAATAAGCACAAAAAAAAAAGAAACATCCAAAATCATTGTAAAAAATTATCAAAAACTTTTTCAACTACAGTAAAAAAGTGAGATATCCAAAAGTATTTAAAAAAAATTCTAAACCTAATAAAACAAGACATCCAAAATTATTGAAAAAAGAGCATCCGAGAACTAAGAAAAGAAACATATAAAACTATTAAAAAAGAATTATCCAAAACCTAAAATGAAGAAACATCCAAAATATAAGAAAAAGAAACATAAAAAATATATAATATAAACACATCCGAAATCTAGGAGAAAGAAACATCTAAAACTTGTAAAAAGAATCATCCAAAATTTAGAAAAAAGTTCGCAGGTAGCAAGTGTGATGTCAAGGCCTCTTGCTAAGAGTCTTTTGGTGAACCTGGGATTGGGTTGATGTTGTTGTGCGCTAAAAACGCCACCAACAGAACGTGAAGCTCTTTTTTGTCATCGAAGCCATGGTTTCACAAACAAAAACTAACATAGGGATGGAGATATTATTAGAGCGTTGTTTTTTTTTATGAATTTTGATTAGTGAATATGCAGGATGACAAATTACAAGGGAGCGCATTACAGCAGGACGAGAAATTGCAGGGGGTGCACATCACGACACGTGAAATTGTAGGGTAAGGTGTGCGGATCACGAGACGAGGTGTTGCATGGAGAGGCGCAGCGTCACGGCGATCAAGGTCAGAGGGGAGGGGAGCAGCAATGGACCTTGAAAGCTCTCGGAAGGAATTGAAAAGAGAGGTAACAGCGTCGAGGGGAAAAGCAATTGGAGGGTTGAGATTGGATGGCGCGTGTTTCTGAACCTAATCCTAAATTTTTGGGAATTTCAAAATACAATTTTTTAAAAGTTTTTGAAAAGTTGTTCATGTTGGTTATACATAGATTTGGTTACTTATAATTTTTCTTTTACCAAAGAAAAACATCTTTCTACATTAAATGTTAAAAATTTTTAACATAAAATCCGTATGAATCACTGATGCACATTTAGACAAAATTTACATAGATTATTATTTTCGTCCCAAATAAATCTGGGTGAAATATTTTGGATTATTTTAGAGGGTAGTTAAAACTAATATAGCAAAAAAATTTGAGGCTGATTATACACAAATTTATAATAGAATTAACATTTTTCAAAACAAGTCTCAAATAAGTGTGAAGTTATTATGCACGTTCAAATGAAATACAAACGAATTCTAATTTTTGTCTTAAACTCGTTACTATTTTGTTTAAAAAATATTTGTGCCATAAAAAAATGTTTGACAAGAAATTTTTTGATTAAATTTAGTTGAGTTTGAATCTATCTTTTTATAACCTACATCGAAATCCGATAAAAAAGTTATTTTTAAACAACAAATATATTTATTCTGGTACTTAATTTGATGGCTAATTTTTTTATAAACTAAATTAATATTATTAGAATAATAAATTAAATAATTCAATTTTCAACAATAATTTTTTTCATAATTCTTCCGAACAACATTCTAGACTTTATTTTTTTTCCTTAAATACTCTTAATTTTAAATAATATTTTTTTCTATAATTCTAGCCTTTATTTTTTTTCCATAATAATGAAAATCTGAATCCCTTTTGACTTTATAATTAATGTGTTCATGTATCTAGTTACAATTTTATTAGGTATAATGCAATTTGTTTGAGATGCACTGGATATATAAATATCCTTCTATGCAGTGCAAAATCCATATGATTCTTGGGTAGTGCTCTGGTGATGAAAGAAATATTTTTTTTAACTGTTGAAGAGACGTAAAGACACAGGCTGCTGAACACGTGTTATCTTGTTTTCTGAAGGACGACACGTCCTGACTGGAAGAAGAAGCTGCTGTGACCCATGAAAAAAGATAATTTCCCCTCATGCGTCCCAGTCTGCAGTTGCTTCTTCCAGTTAGGACATGTCGTCCTTTGGAAAAAAAGATAACACGTGTTTAGTAGCTTATTTCTCCACGTTTCTTCAGCAGCTAAAGAAAAATATCTCTTTCATCATGATAGTGTTGGCCATGATTCTTTACTACTCATGCTAGATATATTTATTCCATATTGGTATATTGTTTAAGGTCTCATGACTCATATGACCCTCCTTCTCTTCGTTATACATTTTTCTTGTTTTATATATGTACTATGTCTTTAAAAAAGATCATTGTAGATCTACATATCAACTTAATAAAATACTAAAAAATTATATTATAATATTTGTTAAATTTACTTTTTGTGAGTGTTTTGGCAACGCCACTACCTACATTGCTCCATTGAAAGGGACATCAAATTGTGCATAATTTGAATGTTTCATCGGAACACATTCATCTAAGGCGCATGCAGATACATATGTTGGTGGGAGTGCACAAAAGAATGAGAACAAGAGAATGTTCATTATTATGAGGTTTGGGTTGTCATTCAAGGTTTTACTATTATCATTTTCTTTTTTATTGAGAATGTAAATCTGGAAATGTCTTCTTGAGTTTGCTATGTAATTAGATTATTTTGTTAGAGTGACAACAGAAATCTCTGTCAATAATTAATCAAAAAAAGAATTTATTTATTCAAGAATTTAATATTACATATTTAAAATCTAACAATCACATATTTAAAATATATGCTAATTGGTTGATTGTTCTATGTGATTTATCCAAGTGTATATATAAGTCATAATATAATTGTATTTATTATTTTGCTTTGGTGTGTACAAATGATGTATGTTTTTATTTCTCTTATTGAAAATCAAACAATTTATTTAAAGAATAATAATTTAAATGGATCCTTAGTAAATTTTATATTAAATAATTTGATCTCCAACAATTTCTATTTAAAAGTTAATGAGAATTATTTCGCTTAGATAGATTTCGGTTTTTCTTTTGCTTTTATTAAAATTTTTAATATGTGTAGAATAATTAGATTCTTAAATAAATTTTATTACAAGATAATTAAGTTCTAAAAAATATGCCTTGATAAGACAAATTAATCACTCTTCAAAAACCAAATAATTTGTCTTGTAGTCATTCTCGAAACTTTTTAAAGTAATAAATTTTGTTCTAAAATTTCTTAAGAACCAATTTAATTGCTTACTGAACTAATTGTGAAAAAACTTAATTAAATGTACTTTAGAACTCTTTAATTACTAGAAACACACCTAGTACCAATGGATTTACTATTGGAAAAAATTCTAAATTAAATTTCTGTTAGATTTAGAATCGCCACAGACGACACAAATGATGAATTTTGGAATTTCGCCAAAAGTTACTATCGGACATGTAATTTAGATGGAAATTCCACAAAAACATTATGGGCGTAATTTAATAAGTTGGCACCAAGTCTTAATTTTTATTCGACAAAAATCCCAATTTAAAAACGCTTCAACGTTCCATATTACTGTAGAATAAATTCGATGGTAACACCAACGATAATGACCTTATTTAAATCGAATTTGTCGTCCTCTCTCCTTCACTTCTGAAAATAACCCTTCCCCCAAACCCTTTTCCCCTCCCCACCTACCTACCACCTCCATCAACAACCTTCATCTAGCTGCCACCGCAGAGCTCTTGGTACTCGTCATTTCAATGTCCTAACCGCACCCTAACAAGTCACATTGTGCCTGCCTCCGCAACATATTGCACCATAATCTCCATTTTTTCGGCGCTCTCTCTGTCCTTAAAGTGACTGCCACTATCGCATTGAAGCTATTGTCACCATTGGCGCTCTCTCTCACAGATGAAGTTTTTACTGAGTCCTTAGTCGTGCTGTTTCTGTTTGTATATATATTAGTTATAGTTTTTCCTCGCTTTATCATTATGTTCTTATAAGGATAGGAGTCATGATTGTAATGATGTATGTATATAATATTTGCATGTTTCTTGTATAAGAAGTTTTGTTTATATATGCGTTTGTAAAAGGTGAAAAATATCTTACGGTTTCCCAAAGAAAATAGTGATACGATTTTTAGAGGAGTTAAAGAATCATATTTTATTATTAAGTGTATAGATAATATTCCTTGCTATCAGAGTGGTGCAGCAAAAAATATGATATTCTAATTAATAGTAAGGATGTTACAGAATACTAATCATTCTGCTTAGATTAGAATTGTAAAAAATAATGAAAATTGAATAAATAATTTATGGTAAGTTGTTCTGGGGATTAAATTATAATAATGATATATAAATATTCTTATTTATTGTATCAATTTTAGATAAATTTTATGTCAATTTTTTTATTATTTGTTATAAAATAGAATATGCACTTGTTCTAATAATTCAATCAATAGTTAATAATAAATGTGTTTTATATGAATTATGATGTTCAATTTAAATTGAATATACCTCAGACTTAACATAATCCTAATAATACAATATGTTAATAATTTTTCTAAGTCAGAGTGAAAAGATTAAAACATCTATTCAATTTTTATAAGTAAAAACAAAATAAAAAAATTAGTAATATTTTTCAATTCTTATGCAATAAATTTAATCAATGTATATGAAAAATAAAAAATCTTAAACAGTCACTGATAATTATACTAAAAGACAATAAGATCCCCCCTCCCCCCCAAAAATTTATTAATCCAAGCTGGTACTTAACAGATAGTTCAATAGTTTATCATGTCACATAGACATGCTCTGTTAAGCCCAAAGAGAGGTCATTTACGGAAGGGCTAAAGAGTCTCACGGAATTAAGGATAAAAAATCGGAAAGAAATTTTTTTTTTATTGGAAGTCTCGTTGTCTTTCAGAATAATTGTGAGTGACCGTTTAGAATTTTTTTATAATTTATTATAAATATTTTATATAACATAACCTTCATAATTTTATAAAAATAATTCTCTAATTACAAATTTCTTATATCTAAAATTATATAATTATTTTGTAAGACCCAAAATTTTTGAAAACTTTATTATAAACTAATTTCAATATCAATTATTTATTTGTAACTTTAAATTCAGAAATTACTTTATTAAAAAATATTTAAAGCAAGTTTTGATTAATTAAATTTGAAATAGATTAAGATTCTTATCCAATTTTATAATTACTGATTTATTTTTTATATTTAAATTATAACGTTAGTAGTTATGAAATAATAAAAATTTTATATGATTTAATTTAAATAGTTAATATTTTTATAGTTCAATATTTTAAGTTTTAAAAATAAAAGAAATTAATCTTATTATCTTATAATTTCAATTAAAGTATATAATTTTTAATTAATTAGTATTTTGGTACAATAAATAATATTTTTAAGTAATTTTTAAAAATTTATTAGAGTTTAAATTAATATCCTATGCCTCAATTTTATTCAAATTTTCCTACTGTAATTAAACCTGAAAATCCCCAAATCAAACCCTATTTTTCATCTAAACCTAATCCTAATTTGATCTAACCCTAACCCTAGCTACCCCACACACACGCACACCAACAACACACACAGTAGCAGCTGAAACAGAAAAGAAAGAAAGAAATGGAAGAAAAGGGGAGCCATGGGAACGGGAAGGAAGGAGAGAGGAGGAGGCAAGAGAGAGAGCGAGCTTTCGCGGAGAGAGCTACGAGGAGAGGGAGTCGCGCCGCCGTCCCTGCGCCGTCGCCATTGTGCCGTCATCACCGCTGTTGTCAGTGAAGGCATCGTCATCGTGGAACAGATCTGAGGTGAGAGAGAGAACCGCGATGGGGAAGGAGTTGCGCCACCCAGTCGCCGTCCGTGAGGAGTCGTCGCCGGTCTGCACGCCGCCAACATCGCTTGCATTGTCGCGAGAAGGAGAGAGAGCCACGTCGGAGGAGAAGAACCATCGCGGAGCTGTCCCTGCCGCTGTGCCTAGCTGCTGTCGCGAGCCTCGTTGCCGCTAATGGGGGTGCACCGCCAAGCTCTTGCGCCGGAGAACCCCGCTGCCGTCGCCGATGACCACTGCCAGTAAGGGTTTTAAGTTTGGTTTCTGTTCTTTTGGATTCCGGGAGGATTGCTAACGCTGCGTGATTGTTATAGTCGCCGCCACCAGGGGTCTTGCTCGCCGCTGTCGCTTGAGGTTATTGCCGGAGCTACTGCCGTGTTGATTCGGGGTTTCGGTTTCTTTGTTTTGTTACTACAGTAAGTGTTTATGTTTTGAAAACCCCTACGTTAGTATTCTGTTATGTTTGGTTATAAACTCTGAGGTTTGGTAATGTAGGTTCATGTTCTGAGTGTTGCATGTCGCTTTTAAGTTGCTGTGATTGTTGCGAAAGTAATCAGAGGCTGAAGGTTTCGGTTGTCGTTGGTTTCGGGTTGAGAGAAAAAGTTTCGTTAACGCAGTTGGGTTATGGTTTTGACGAGTCGAGGTAGGGGCGATTTTCTAAACTTAATTTACTATTGAGAAGTGTTTTAAGTTGATATTAATATGAAAAATATGTTTTTATGATTTCGTAAGTCTTATGAATTGAATTGAGTTGCCTTGAATGAATGTAAACGTGAGTTTGAATGATTTACTGATTAATTGAAGATGTTTAGTCGGGTTTTATACTTGGATTAAGGTTATTATGATGATGATTGGGCTGTGGCTGTTTCTGATTATTGAGTTAGAAAGTTAGTTTGATTAAATACTATGTAAAATGATTTTTCTTGGTTTGGGGTTTAATTTGATGTTGAAAAAGAATTGCCGTTTGAAATGATTTGAGATATTGGGAATGGGTTTTGTTGATCTATTGGAAAATATTCTGAGAATTTGAAAGTGATTTGATTGATTGACAGGCGTTTGGTTTGATTTGGTTGTGACCCTTGAAGGGTGGGCAAAGTCCGAGTTTTAGGGGAGGTGTTGTCAAAATTTTATGAAACTCTAAGACTTTATATGAAGAACTACTTAAAAAGAAAATTTGATTTAAGAATCATATTATTTGATTTCGATTTATTACAGAAAGAACTATGCTTTAAGTTTGATTTATTAATGAAAGAATGATGTTTTGAGCTTTATTGAGAAAAGATTTATGTTGAGTTTGAACTATTAATAAAAAGGGTTATACCTTAGATCTGATTTAGTAAGAAAAGATTTATGTTTGGGTTTGAATTATTAAGAACAACTTTATGTTTTGAATGTGATTTATTAAGAAAGGATTATATTTTGAGTTTTGACTTATTAAGAAAGGCTTTATGTTTTGAGTTTGATTTATTAAGAAAACTTTTACATTTTGAGTTTGATGAAAGAACTACATTTTAAGGAATTATGATTCAAAAAGTTTAATAATTTTAAAGAACGAGATTGGTTATCATCCTCCCTAAAGTCTTGAGACCCTGCCGTGAGGTTTAATTAATAGATGACTCTTTTAGTATTTTGAAAGAGGTTTTAATTTGAAATAGTCTTGAAGTTGGTTTGGAAAAAAAAAATCTTGGTTAAGTAAGAATTGAGTTTTGTATGAAAGAAGAACTTGTTTTTTTTATAAGGTGGTTTTGGGGGTTTTGGAAAAGATTATAAGGAGTGATGTTGGTTTTCAAATAAAAATGAAATTGTTTTGAGTTTTGACCTAGCAAGGTTTGTGGTGGTTTACCGCTTGCCCAGTGTCGAGATGTATGTGGGGTTCGTGGTTGTGTACTGCCAACATGTTTCTAGAAGAGGATGTTGTGTGGGGTTCGTGGTAGTTTACCGCCTACATGTGTGTGTTGTTTTCCAATTGAAGATATTGCGAGGTTCGTGGTGGTGTGGTGGGGTTCGTGGTGGTGTACCGCCCACCGGTTTTCAAGAGGATGATATCCGGGTTAGCTATCAGATGTGTCAGGTTCTGACAAAGTAACCGACACGTGAGCTCACGGTCAGTAGGACAAGCATGCATCATCATATTGCATTTGTTTGCCATTGTTTGGGTGTGCTTAAATTGTTTTGGTTTGCCTATCTGATAAGTTCTGCTTAACTGGTAACTGTGATATTTGCTGTAACTGTTCTTTAAGTGTGTTTGCCTTGTATTTATTTGTGCTTGTGACTAATTTCTGTTTTAAGTATTGGTGGTGGATTGATGATAGCGGTGATGAGTTTTGTTGGGCCAGAGGCCGATATTTAATTGTATTTTGGGGCGGAGGCCGTGATGGGTGAGTTTGGGTTGATTGATTCCTTGGTATTTACATTGAATATTATGTATATTTATAAAGAATGGAACTTTTACGAAATTAAGATATGGGTGTCGGGATTTCGGATTTAATTACATGTTGAAGTTTGAATAGATTCATAAGATAACGATAACTACTGAGCTTTAAAACAATTTTCGTTAAAAATATCTTCTTGTAACAGTTCTCAAAACCCTCTACTGAGAACCCTTTCGAGTATGATGTTCTCACTCCCTTACAGATTTTTTCTTTTCAGGATATGGACGCTGAAGTCATGAAGAGTTTACTTAGTTGTTGTTGTGGCAATGTTTTGTATTGCTTAAGTTATTATTTATTATTCCCTCGCGTTTATCTTTCACAATTTGTAAGAGGGATATGATTTGTTTTATGAAATGCTTGTAAGTTAATACTATGTATATGTATGTATATGGTTGTAAGTATGGATTTATGTTTTGTTTTAAACGGCCTTTTGAAAAATACAGTTTAGGTTTTAAACATGCTCATATTTTAGTATTAAATATTTTAAGAGTTGTCGTAATATCCTGTAATACCCGGTCTAACCGAAATTTAGTAAATAATAAGTTAAATAGGAGCGAATATGGTTGGAATATTTGGCAATTGGAATTTGATAATTTAAATACGATATTTGGATTCAGTGAATTTTTCCGAGTCGGAAAATATAGTTTTCTGCGTAAAAGTGCGCAGTGGAATTTTGATCGGCAGTACCTGCTGAGATCTGTCTGGTACTACAACTGAGAAAATTGATAATGGGTAAATAAGATTAAGAAATGAGGAATTATAATTAGGAAAGGTAGAAATATTTAAAGTGCGATTTAGAGCGCTAATCTTAAAGGTTTTGGCCCAAAATTGGGCCAATGGGCAAAAATAAGTGAACCGGGCCTAAGTGGGCCCAAGACCCAACATATATAAACATTAGTTGTGAGCATTTCAGCTCATTTTACCCTAAAAAGAAGGGTTGGGGCGCTGATTTGAGAAGAGAGAAGAGAAGAGAGAAAACCTAACTCTCTTTGATCTTCAAACCACCATAACTTGAGCTACGAAGCTCCGATTGACGAGCCGTTTGCGGCCACGCGTTGCTCTTCTCATCCTCTACAATTATATCTAAGTTTGGTGGTGAGTATTTCATTCATATCTGCCCAGTTTTCGAAATTCCTCACTGTTACACGTTTTTGGATAGTTAGTGTTGAAATCTTGTGATTTTGGGTGTTTAGGGATACTCCAACATGGATTCTAAGTGGGTTCTATCCCTACTTCATATGGGCTAAGGTAAGAAGTGCTCAAACCCTTGTGATTTGTCATTTTTATGAGCCCTAGGTTGATGTATGTATGTGACATTGGTTATGTTAGTGTATTTGGTGATGTTGGTGCACAATTGGGAGATTGGTATTGCTTGAGGAGCTTTGGTAAGGCTTGGAGCTAAGGTTGGTGAAGAATTCCAAAGAAGAGGCTCAATTGGTTTGGCTACAAGAGGTACGGTTTAAGTTTCATTTAAGTACCGTGTATTGTGATGAGAATTCCTAGGCTAGATGCCCCTAGGATTAAGTTTGGATTGTGTAAATGGTTAGTGCTAATATGCATAGTTGATATGTAATGTGAATTAATGATTGGGTTGAGAATTGTGTGACCTTGTATGCTTGGTGTATTGAGAATTTGATGTACTGGGTAATGAGTATTGATTTGTGGTTTATGCATTTAAATTGTGAAAATTGGGCCGGAGGCCGTGAATTTTGGGCCGGAGGCCAGAAAGAGGTAAGAAAGGTAAGTCGATGTGTGCATTGTATGATGGCACAAGTGATTGGATGAATTTCAGATAATGAATATATGAATGATTAGGTTGGTTATTGAAGAATAAGGTTTGAGAAGTTGAAGTGTGGAATTTGGTAATTTTGGGTGAAATTATGTAGACGAGGTATGTTTGGTTCGGTTGAGATATATTATGTGATCATATATGTGATTATGATTATTGATGCCTTGATGGTATGATGATGCATTAGAGATATGTATGTTGTGATATATGCTTGGGGAATGATTAAGGTTGATTTGTGGGTGAAATCACGTGATAGTATGATATTGATTACGTATAATGATGGTTGATTGGAAATGGTATTATTGGAAATTGGGATGAGGAAGGATGTATGACATGATATTGTGTTTGTCCTTTAGCCATTTGATTGAGAAGTGTTAAAATGGTTAGATGTGGTTTTGGGAATTTTTGGTAAAGTGTCAATGTGTGAGTTGAGGATGGCTTGATGTGGATTTTGGTACATTTTGATTGATTTCAAAAAGGGTTGAAATTGGCATGTTTTGGTTGATTTTGAAAAGAGTTGAAAATGGCTTGTTTTGAAAATGGCACCTAGTGGTTTTGTATGAAATTATGGTTTTTGGGCATACTTTGACGGGACATAACTTGGACTACGGATCTCTGTTTTGTGCCAAATCTGTTTAGAAATGAAATTGGATCTGAGATGTCCATGCCGTTTGAAGAACGGGTGAAAAATGATTTAAAATGAGAAAGTTATGTCCGTCGGAAGATTGGGGGTTGAATCTGTAAATTCTGCAGCTTTTAACTTAGAAAATTTTTAGCAGAATGACCCTCCACGCATAGGCGCACTTGGCGCGTACGCGTCGTTCTTCAAGAAGGCACTATCCACGCATGCGCGTGGTGTGCGTGGGCGCGTTGATGCGCTGCACCAAATGCCCAGCTATTTTCCCGAGAGTTGTGCCAGTTTTGTGCCTGGGGCGCAAGAGCACCCACGCGTACGCGTGGCTGACGCTTGCGCGTCGTTTGGCTATTTTTCAACCCGCGCGTCCGCGCGTATGACGCTTGCGCGTCGATGAGTTTTGTGGCCATCCACGCGTGCGCGTGGAGTACGCGTACGCGTGGCCCTGTTTTCATGCCAAAGTTGATTTTTGAGTTTTAAAAGCCAAATCTCATACTTCTAAGCCTCCGATCTCACCTCTTATGTATTAAATCATTCTGATATGCCTAGCAATGAGCTAGGGGATGTGGTAACTTGCGAGTGAAGCAAGGGGAAAAGTTATGATCAATGATGATCAAAGATGATTATATGAGATATGGAGGATGACGGTGGAAGTACCGTGTATGCCATGAGCCGGAGGGCTATATTTATTGATAAATGGCCCATTCTTGATTGGACCATGATCCGGATGGCTGAGTTATTGCCGGGTTACGGCAAAGCCATTATTGTTTATGGCTGAGTATAAATGCATATATGATTAACGAATGAATATGTTAAATGGATAATAATGAAAAAATATTGAAATGTGATGTGCGACCCCGGGTAGTAGGCAGTGGCGTTGTCCACTTGCTCCGGGTATGAGACGGGAAAGGAGGATTATGATAAACGAGTTTAATCGTGGGGTTTTGAATAAATGTGTATTTGTGATACCTGGGTAGTAGCAAGGGTCGTGGTTCGTCCCGCTTGCTCCGGGTCATTGTCTGAGGATTGATAATAATGAAGGGTGATTATGAATAAATGTTTATTTGTGATACTTGGGTAGTAGCAAGGGTTGTGGTTTGTCCCACTTGCTCCAAGTTAATGTTTGAGATTTGATAACAATGAATGTTGATAATATGAATTGAGATTGAATGAATATATGTTTGAGATGCCTGGGCAGTAGCAAGGGTTGTGGTTCGTCCCACTTGCTCCGGGCCAATGCTTGAGATACCTGGGTAGTAGCAAGGGTTGTGGTTCGTCCCACTTGCTCCAGGTCAGAGATTGCGACGCCTGGGTAGTAGCGGCAGTAGTGGTGAATCCACTCGCTCCAGGTTGAGCTTTTAGACACCCGCCTGGGTAGTAGCCGCAGTAGTGATTATTTCACTGGCTCTGGGTTGAGCGGGCAGTAGCAAGGGGGTTGTAGCTCAAACCTACTTGCTCCGCAAGGGGTGTTTCTGTCCAATGGTTAGCTACCAGGACATGTCGGGTTGGCTATATAACCGACAGATGATATCATCAGCCATAGGGCAGACATTCATCATTTGCATATGTTTGAATTGTTTGGGTTTGCCATTTGTCTTGGATTTCTACATCATATATGCCATGTTACCTGACTATATGCTACTTGTTCTACTTGTATCATGTTTGTGTATTACTTGCCTGTATTGCTTGTGTTTGTACAACTGAGAGGCCCCTCATGCTGGTGTCGGTGGGTGTGAGGGCTGTTCTTGATGGGATGAATTGATGATGCGATTGCATGATGATGTATTGATATAGAACTGCTGAGGCAGAACAACTGGTGATGGTTTTGCTTATGATTCTGAGTCTGATTCGTGGAAGAGTCAGCGAGTTGGGAAACATGTGAAACATGAATTGAATTTAGCACTCCCTTATGACAGTTGCCTATTCATGGATTAGTGAGAACCTAGGATGAATAATTGGTGAAGAAGTTTAGGATGCTTAGTGAGTTTTTGTTGTAGTACATTGAATTTATTTGGCACTTTTACCGTACTGGGAACCCATGGGCCCGGGGTTCTCATTCCGTATATATCTCTTATTTTTCAGATACAAGTCCAGATGCTCAGAAGTGAGTTGTGGGTCGTCTGAGAGACGGCGAAGATCTTTATTTCCTCTACTTTGTGTTTTGATTAGAATCTCTCCACCTTTGTTTTGGAAAGTTTATATTATGTATTGAACTCTTTGAATTTGCCTATAGAGGCTCTCATGTTTCCTTCGGGAGAGATTAGGATATACTGTTGTCAACTAATTTCATAATGTACTCTAGCCGACCTAAACTTCGCGGGTCGCGACTAGTAGCTATTTACTTATGTTATATATATCTATCTGTTATCTATCTCTTAATCTCCTCTACGCCTTGTCCGTATATCGTTTTCGGCTTCACGGTTTATCTTTTGTTGTCGAAACGTGAGAGATACGTCTTCGCGATTTTATTTCTACTCTTTTCAGGCTTCTCGATTAATACTCCTTTCGAAATTACCTATATTTATTTATTAAAAATCCACCTGAGAGTCGTACCACCGTAATATCATTGACTTATGACTCGAGCATAAGGATTTGAATATTAGGGTGTTACATTATGGTATCAGAGCAGTTCGTCCTCGTGAGCCTGAGGGATGGAACTGCTTATGCTTCAATGCATACTCTGAGTCTGTGCCTGTGCTAGTTAGGGTATCTAATCGATCCATCTAGCATGAAGTCCATGAGTGTACCTTTGGTACTTTGAAGCACTATACTTCCGATATTGAGACTGATCAACTTGATATCGATTGTTTGGTGTGTATAGGAACTAGATGGCACCTCGTGGACCCGGTCGGGGATGTGAAAGAGATCGTACTAATACGCAGGAACCGGAAATCAACCCGAATAACCCGGTAAACCTTATGGCGGCATTGGAGAATATGGCTGCTGCTATGCAGGCCACTACAGAGGCTCTTGGGCAACAGATGAACAATAATGGCAATGGCGGAAGGGAAGCTCAGGGCTCGATGACACTGGCAACCTTCTTAAAGGTTAATCCACCTAAGTTCAAGGGAACCACCAATCTGACTGAAGCTGATACTTGGTTTCAGGCCATGGAGCGAGCACTGCAAGCGCAGTTGGTGCCTGAAGAGCAGTGTGTTGAATTCGCTACCTATCTACTCACGGGGGAAGCATCGCATTAGTGGCAAGGGGCTCGACGTCTCCTGCAACAGGGGAATGATCATATCACTTGGGATGCTTTCCAGGTGGAATTCTATAAGAAGTACTTTCCGAATTCCGCCAGGACAGCCAAGGAATTGGAGTTACTGCAGCTAAAGCAAGGTGCTATGTCCATATCTGAGTATACAGACAAATTTGAGGAGCTATTCAGGTTTTTCCGCATGTGTCAAGGAGCTCCGGGAGACTTCGAGGAATGGAAATGCATTAAGTATGAAGGAGGGCTCCGGAGCGACATCTTAAGTTCAGTGGGACCAATGGAGATCCGAACTTTTTCAGAGTTAGTGAATAAGAGCAGAATTGCTGAAGAGTGTGTGAAAAGGAGGGTTGCAGAGAAGGGAAGTCATAGAGAGCACGACCAAGGATTCACACCAAGGGGTCGAGAGTTTAAGGAGAGAGGATACGTACAACACTTTCCCCTAGGACAGAATAACTTTGCGACGAGTAAGGAGTCCCAAAGGAATGGTAAGGGAAAACGGGCAGCGACTGCTTCTGATGTTTCAAGCTGTCAGAGATGTGGAACTCATCACCCAAATAGGCCGTGCCGATTGGGGTTAGGTGTATGTTACAAGTGCGGGTTACCAGGGCATGTATCGAGAAATTGCCAACAAGGAGAGAGTCAGGATGCGGGCCGATTGCGACAGTAAGATTGAGATAATTGCCTTAATACAAATGGATAAATGCCTGTGATGTAAATGACTTTCTGTTGAGAATGATGTGTTGTGTTTGTTATGTAGTTGGTTGATTTCTGGATTTTTGGTGAAATGGATTGAACTCGTGACTTTTAGTTCCTTTGATTTAAATAGATAAGGGATGGTCCTAAATGATGGATTTGGAAACGTTAATTCGAATTGTCGGTCAAGTTAAGTGGTGGTTTAGTACTTGAGGAAATAAGTGATGGAACTAATACTTGACGAGAAATCAAGGTGGCATAGCGGAAGCTTGCTAAAGCGTTAGCATAGTATGGTAATAATAAGGAAAAGTAGAGCATGATTGGAAATGCTTTATGCTTTGAGTACTTAAAAGTTTAATGAGCTTATGCAGATAATGATTCTAGGTAATTGGAATTAATTGCGGCTGTGAGCCTTGATGGTTCTGAAACGGATGAGGAAATTATCATTGATGCATAATTAGATTTAGATGATGAGAGAGTGCGAGTTGTCGTGTTTGAGAGATGAGTACCATGATGTTTGGTCATAGTGACCTTGGAATTAGATTGAGATTTATAATGATTGGTTTTGAAAGACGAATGTGAAAGCCACTAAATTGAAATACAGATGCAGTACTGAGATTGGTTTGAGGGAGCCCGTGACGGGTGGTAAACTCCAATTTTTGGGGAGGTACTGTTGAAAATTTTTCTCCAAAAAATTTGAAAGAGTGCTGGTTATAGTTTTGAGGATAATTTTTTATATGAGTAACTTTAACGAAAGAGATGTGTCTCGAATGCTTTTATAGATTATTAAAGGAAGGCGGATTCTCATGATTTTTGTTAAATTGTTATTTCAAACTCATTTGCTTTCTAGAAATGAAAGGGGTTTTTGATTGATGAGTCAGAGACTTTATAACAGCAAGTCATGTAGAAATTCGAAGGTTTGAGAATAAGAAAGTAAGTTTGGAGGTTATGCTTGGAGTTGAGCTGTGATTAGTGGTAATTGGCTTGGCAGAGGGAGAGGATAGTGATGGATAGAATTTTCGAGGGCGAAAATTTGTGTTAGGGGGGTAGAATGTAATACCCGGTCTAACCGAAATTTAGTAAATAATAAGTTAAATAGGAGCGAATATGGTTGGAATATTTGGCAATTGGAATTTGATAATTTAAATACGATATTTGGATTCAGTGAATTTTTCCGAGTCGGAAAATATAGTTTTCTGCGTAAAAGTGCGCAGTGGAATTTTGATCGGCAGTACCTGCTGAGATCTGTCTGGTACTACAACTGAGAAAATTGATAATGGGTAAATAAGATTAAGAAATGAGGAATTATAATTAGGAAAGGTAGAAATATTTAAAGTGCGATTTAGAGCGCTAATCTTAAAGGTTTTGGCCCAAAATTGGGCCAATGGGCAAAAATAAGTGAACCGGGCCTAAGTGGGCCCAAGACCCAACATATATAAACATTAGTTGTGAGCATTTCAGCTCATTTTACCCTAAAAAGAAGGGTTGGGGCGCTGATTTGAGAAGAGAGAAGAGAAGAGAGAAAACCTAACTCTCTTTGATCTTCAAACCACCATAACTTGAGCTACGAAGCTCCGATTGACGAGCCGTTTGCGGCCACGCGTTGCTCTTCTCATCCTCTACAATTATATCTAAGTTTGGTGGTGAGTATTTCATTCATATCTGCCCAGTTTTCGAAATTCCTCACTGTTACACGTTTTTGGATAGTTAGTGTTGAAATCTTGTGATTTTGGGTGTTTAGGGATACTCCAACATGGATTCTAAGTGGGTTCTATCCCTACTTCATATGGGCTAAGGTAAGAAGTGCTCAAACCCTTGTGATTTGTCATTTTTATGAGCCCTAGGTTGATGTATGTATGTGACATTGGTTATGTTAGTGTATTTGGTGATGTTGGTGCACAATTGGGAGATTGGTATTGCTTGAGGAGCTTTGGTAAGGCTTGGAGCTAAGGTTGGTGAAGAATTCCAAAGAAGAGGCTCAATTGGTTTGGCTACAAGAGGTACGGTTTAAGTTTCATTTAAGTACCGTGTATTGTGATGAGAATTCCTAGGCTAGATGCCCCTAGGATTAAGTTTGGATTGTGTAAATGGTTAGTGCTAATATGCATAGTTGATATGTAATGTGAATTAATGATTGGGTTGAGAATTGTGTGACCTTGTATGCTTGGTGTATTGAGAATTTGATGTACTGGGTAATGAGTATTGATTTGTGGTTTATGCATTTAAATTGTGAAAATTGGGCCGGAGGCCGTGAATTTTGGGCCGGAGGCCAGAAAGAGGTAAGAAAGGTAAGTCGATGTGTGCATTGTATGATGGCACAAGTGATTGGATGAATTTCAGATAATGAATATATGAATGATTAGGTTGGTTATTGAAGAATAAGGTTTGAGAAGTTGAAGTGTGGAATTTGGTAATTTTGGGTGAAATTATGTAGACGAGGTATGTTTGGTTCGGTTGAGATATATTATGTGATCATATATGTGATTATGATTATTGATGCCTTGATGGTATGATGATGCATTAGAGATATGTATGTTGTGATATATGCTTGGGGAATGATTAAGGTTGATTTGTGGGTGAAATCACGTGATAGTATGATATTGATTACGTATAATGATGGTTGATTGGAAATGGTATTATTGGAAATTGGGATGAGGAAGGATGTATGACATGATATTGTGTTTGTCCTTTAGCCATTTGATTGAGAAGTGTTAAAATGGTTAGATGTGGTTTTGGGAATTTTTGGTAAAGTGTCAATGTGTGAGTTGAGGATGGCTTGATGTGGATTTTGGTACATTTTGATTGATTTCAAAAAGGGTTGAAATTGGCATGTTTTGGTTGATTTTGAAAAGAGTTGAAAATGGCTTGTTTTGAAAATGGCACCTAGTGGTTTTGTATGAAAATATGGTTTTTGGGCATACTTTGACAGGACATAACTTGGACTACGGATCTCTGTTTTGTGCCAAATCTGTTTAGAAATGAAATTGGATCTGAGATGTCCATGCCGTTTGAAGAACGGGTGAAAAATGATTTAAAATGAGAAAGTTATGTCCGTCGGAAGATTGGGGGTTGAATCTGTAAATTCTGCAGCTTTTAACTTAGAAAATTTTTAGCAGAATGACCCTCCACGCATAGGCGCACTTGGCGCGTACGCGTCGTTCTTCAAGAAGGCACTATCCACGCATGCGCGTGGTGTGCGTGGGCGCGTTGATGCGCTGCACCAAATGCCCAGCTATTTTCCCGAGAGTTGTGCCAGTTTTGTGCCTGGGGCGCAAGAGCACCCACGCGTACGCGTGGCTGACGCTTGCGCGTCGTTTGGCTATTTTTCAACCCGCGCGTCCGCGCGTATGACGCTTGCGCGTCGATGAGTTTTGTGGCCATCCACGCGTGCGCGTGGAGTAGGCGTACGCGTGGCCCTGTTTTCATGCCAAAGTTGATTTTTGAGTTTTAAAAGCCAAATCTCATACTTCTAAGCCTCCGATCTCACCTCTTATGTATTAAATCATTCTGATATGCCTAGCAATGAGCTAGGGGATGTGGTAACTTGCGAGTGAAGCAAGGGGAAAAGTTATGATCAATGATGATCAAAGATGATTATATGAGATATGGAGGATGACGGTGGAAGTACCGTGTATGCCATGAGCCGGAGGGCTATATTTATTGATAAATGGCCCATTCTTGATTGGACCATGATCCGGATGGCTGAGTTATTGCCGGGTTACGGCAAAGCCATTATTGTTTATGGCTGAGTATAAATGCATATATGATTAACGAATGAATATGTTAAATGGATAATAATGAAAAAATATTGAAATGTGATGTGCGACCCCGGGTAGTAGGCAGTGGCGTTGTCCACTTGCTCCGGGTATGAGACGGGAAAGGAGGATTATGATAAACGAGTTTAATCGTGGGGTTTTGAATAAATGTGTATTTGTGATACCTGGGTAGTAGCAAGGGTCGTGGTTCGTCCCGCTTGCTCCGGGTCATTGTCTGAGGATTGATAATAATGAAGGGTGATTATGAATAAATGTTTATTTGTGATACTTGGGTAGTAGCAAGGGTTGTGGTTTGTCCCACTTGCTCCAAGTTAATGTTTGAGATTTGATAACAATGAATGTTGATAATATGAATTGAGATTGAATGAATATATGTTTGAGATGCCTGGGCAGTAGCAAGGGTTGTGGTTCGTCCCACTTGCTCCGGGCCAATGCTTGAGATACCTGGGTAGTAGCAAGGGTTGTGGTTCGTCCCACTTGCTCCAGGTCAGAGATTGCGACGCCTGGGTAGTAGCGGCAGTAGTGGTGAATCCACTCGCTCCAGGTTGAGCTTTTAGACACCCGCCTGGGTAGTAGCCGCAGTAGTGATTATTTCACTGGCTCTGGGTTGAGCGGGCAGTAGCAAGGGGGTTGTAGCTCAAACCTACTTGCTCCGCAAGGGGTGTTTCTGTCCAATGGTTAGCTACCAGGACATGTCGGGTTGGCTATATAACCGACAGATGATATCATCAGCCATAGGGCAGACATTCATCATTTGCATATGTTTGAATTGTTTGGGTTTGCCATTTGTCTTGGATTTCTACATCATATATGCCATGTTACCTGACTATATGCTACTTGTTCTACTTGTATCATGTTTGTGTATTACTTGCCTGTATTGCTTGTGTTTGTACAACTGAGAGGCCCCTCATGCTGGTGTCGGTGGGTGTGAGGGCTGTTCTTGATGGGATGAATTGATGATGCGATTGCATGATGATGTATTGATATAGAACTGCTGAGGCAGAACAACTGGTGATGGTTTTGCTTATGATTCTGAGTCTGATTCGTGGAAGAGTCAGCGAGTTGGGAAACATGTGAAACATGAATTGAATTTAGCACTCCCTTATGACAGTTGCCTATTCATGGATTAGTGAGAACCTAGGATGAATAATTGGTGAAGAAGTTTAGGATGCTTAGTGAGTTTTTGTTGCAGTACATTGAATTTATTTGGCACTTTTACCGTACTGGGAACCCATGGGCCCGGGGTTCTCATTCCGTATATATCTCTTATTTTTCAGATACAAGTCCAGATGCTCAGAAGTGAGTTGTGGGTCGTCTGAGAGACGGCGAAGATCTTTATTTCCTCTACTTTGTGTTTTGATTAGAATCTCTCCACCTTTGTTTTGGAAAGTTTATATTATGTATTGAACTCTTTGAATTTGCCTATAGAGGCTCTCATGTTTCCTTCGGGAGAGATTAGGATATACTGTTGTCAACTAATTTCATAATGTACTCTAGCCGACCTAAACTTCGCGGGTCGCGACTAGTAGCTATTTACTTATGTTATATATATCTATCTGTTATCTATCTCTTAATCTCCTCTACGCCTTGTCCGTATATCGTTTTCGGCTTCACGGTTTATCTTTTGTTGTCGAAACGTGAGAGATACGTCTTCGCGATTTTATTTCTACTCTTTTCAGGCTTCTCGATTAATACTCCTTTCGAAATTACCTATATTTATTTATTAAAAATCCACCTGAGAGTCGTACCACCGTAATATCATTGACTTATGACTCGAGCATAAGGATTTGAATATTAGGGTGTTACATATCCAAACTATCAGCGTGGCGCAGCCGGAAGCATGACATTTTGATAGTTAGGGTGTTACATATTCTAGTAATAATTAAGAAAATATTAAATAATAAGATAATTTTAGACCGTTTAGACTGATATTTTATTGTTTCTCAAATAATATTCCATTTTATTGATAATATGTAAAATAAAGTCAATATATATGGTCAAATATTTAAAGCGCTTCCAAATTAGTAATCTTCTCAATAATTATGAGAATATATAAAATATCAAAACATCTAATTTTATTAATTTAATATGTGAATGCATTAATATTTAAATCTTACCATCAATATACATTCATGCATCTCTACACAATTGTTTTAGATGAAAACAAAATATGTTTGATACGAAATGCATATCTAAATGTAAATCGTTCCAGGGGATCATCAAGGGTTCATATAAAAAAATATTGATCACCATGTTAAATATTTGTTCCGTATTATTTGATTTTTCCATTTTCATTCGGCACTTTCATTTTCTATCAATTTTTTTTTTCTATCCTCATTCACTGACCTACCAACATATACAAGCTTCAACCTTAATGATCTTCAAATTAATCATCATATCTAATCAATAAAGTACCAAAGGATTAGATTATTTTTGTTTTTCTTGCTTCTATATGTTTTTAATCATAACCGAATTTGGGAATTCATGGTGGCAATAATGAAAACAAACCTTTGCATTATTGGTGATGATACTATAGAAGATGATTTTTCCTTGCAAGCTTCACCACAACTTTTAGGATTTTAAGTTGTTTTTAAATATTATGGTGAACTCAGGTGAAAAAAAATGAGATCTAATTTTGGTACATCTTATTGATTCGAACCGAAGCTTCTTGATTACGAAAACCTTCCAGATCCAATTCGTCAATTGAACATTGACAAATAAGATTTAATTGATGTATGTACAATGATATTTCATATTTTTTTATTATAGTCAGGTGAAAAGTGAGATCTAATGTATGTTACAACGTTGTATTGATAAGGATGTATTTTTTTATTTTTTTCAAAATTTAAAAAATTACATATAGATCGGATAAAGATTTGAACATTAAAATAAAATTGAATATAAAAATGGAATTCAAATTATTAGGGCAAAAAGATATACTCTTAACATGTAATGTAATTCATCTATGTTTCTAGAACGAATAAGTCTGTAACAAGTGTATTTTGTGAATAAATTTCAAACTTTTTACAATTGACACACTATCTATTTAATTCATAGAATTAATGGTAAAATTAGCACTAAAAAGATAGTTTGTTCGTTGAATTTATTATCAAAATTTTTTCAATTAAATTAGTCCATAAAAAAATTAAAATTAATTGCATTTCTCCTTTCGTTAATGGATTAATATTCTCTGTTAACAATTACCAATGACATCAAGAGTATCTTCTCAACCCCATAAATTGTTGATCTCCTTTCATCATTTTTGAATTTTTCATCATGGTGAAAAACAATTGTTTTCTGCATTTGCTATGGATCTCTAAATATTTTTCATAGGACTATGTCAAAAATACATAAATTAGGAGACAATATGAATCATAATAATTTTACAAACAATTCTGCTAGATAACTGACTAGGAGTGCAGTTAACTAGTGAAAAAAGGTGTCCATTTACAAAAAAAATAGAACCCGATTCTAGAGTCACCTTAATTTCACTTTCAATCCCATTCACAATAAAATAAACAACCACAAAAAAAAAATAAACATCCGAAGCATAACAAGAAAATATCTAAAATTATTGTAAAAGATTATCCAAAACTCCTTCACTTATGGTAAAGAAGAACGCATCCTTTTCAGATATAGAAACATCCAAAACCTAACAAAAGAGATATCCAAAATAATTAAAAAAAATCCAAAACCTAATAAAATGAGACATCTAAAATTGTTGAAAAAAGAATATTTGAAAACTAAGAAAAGAAACATCTAAAACTATTCAAAAAAATTCAAATCCTAGAAAAATATCAAAATTAAAACAAAAGAAAAAATACATTCAAAATATAAAAAAAAATCAACCACAAAAAAAAACATCCGAAACTGTAACAAAAAAAACATCCAAAATCATTGTAAAATATTATCGGAAAGTTTTTCAATTATAGTAAAACAGAACGCAATAGTTTTGAATACAGAAACATCCAAAATCTAACAAGAGATATATTCAAAAGTATTTTAAAAAAAATCTAAGCCTAACAAAGCAAGACATCCAAAATTGTTGAAAAAAGAGCATTCGAGAACTAAGAAAAGAAACATCTAAAACTATTAAAAAAAATTATCCAAAACCTAAAAAGAAAAAATATTTAAAATATAAGTAAAAGAAACATTCAAAATAGATATAAAAACACATCCGAAACCTAGGAGAAAGAAACATCTAAAACTTGTAAAAAGAATCATCCAAAACTTAGAAGAAAGTTTGCGGGTAGCAAGTGTGATGTCGAGGCCTCTTGCTAAGAGCCTTTTGGTGAACCTGGGATTGGGTTGATGTTGTTGTGCGCTAAAAATGCCACGAACAGAACGTGACGCTCTTTTTTGTCGTCGAAGCCATGCTTTTACAAATAGAAACCAAATTTGGGATGGAGATATTATTAAAGCGATATTTTTTTTTATGAATCTTGATTAGTGAATGTGTAGGATGGCAAATTGCAATGGAAGGTGTTGCGGCATGAGAAATTGCAGGGGTGCACATCATGACACGAGAAATTGTAGGGTAAGGTGTGCGCATCACGAGACGAGGTGTTGCATGGAGAGACGCAGCATCACAGCAATCAGGGTTGGAGGGGAGGGGTGCGGCACCGCGGAGAGAAGAGTTGGAAAGAAAATGCAGCAGCACGCGAGCAGTGATGGACCTTGAAGACTTTCGGGCAGAACTGCAAAGAGAGGTAAGAGCGTCGTGCGGGAGAGCAATTGGAGAGGGAGGTCACAATAGGGGGTTGAGATTGGATGGCGCGTGTTTCTGAACCTAATCCTAATTTTTGGGAACAAAATACAATTTGTTAAAAAATTTTGAAAAGTTGTTCATGTTGGTTATACATAGAGTTGGTTACCTATACTTTCTCTTTTATCAAAGAAAAACATCTTTCAGCATTAAATGTTAAAATTTTTTAACATACATTTAAAATCCGTATGAATTACTATTGTGCCTTTAGACGAAATTTACATAGAATATTATTTTCGTCCCAAATAAATCTGGGTGAAATATTTTGGATTATTTTAGAGGGAAGTTAAAACTAATAATATAAAAAAAATTTGATGCTGATTACACATAAATTTATAATAGAATTTTAACATTTTTCAAAACGAGTCTCAATTAAGTGTAGAGTTATTATGCACGTTCAAATGAAATACAACCGAATTCTAATTTTTATCTTATACTCGTTACTAATTTCTTTAAAAAAACTTTTGTGCCATAAAAAAATGTTTGACAAGAAATTTTTGGACCAAATTTAGCAGAGTTTGAATCTATTTTTTTATAACCTACACCGAAATCCGTTAAAGAAGTTATTTTTAAACAACAAAGGTATTTATTTGGTACTTAATTTTATGGCTAATTTTTTTATAAACTAAATTGATATGATTAGACAATAATAAATTAAATTCACTTTTCAACAATAATTTTTTTTCATAATTATTCCGAACAACATTCTAGACTTATTTTTTTCCCTTAAATACTCTTAATTCTAAATAATAATTTTTTCCATAATTCTAGCCTTTTTTTTTTCCCATAATAATGAAAATCTGAATCCCTTTTGACTTTATAATTAATGCGTTCATGTATCTAGTTACAATTTTATTAGGTATAATGCAATTTGTTTGAGATGCAATGGATGTATAAATATCCTTCTATGCGGTGCAAAATTCATATGATTCTTTACTACTCATGCTAGATATATTTGTTCCATATCGTTTAAGGTCTCATGACTCATATGGCCCTCCTTGTCTTCGTTATACAGTTTTCCTGTTTTATATATGTACTATGTCTTTAAAAAAGATAATTGTAGATCTACATATCAACTCAATAAAGTACCAAAAACTTATATTATAATATTTGTTAAACATACTTTTTGTAAGTGTGTTAGCAACGCCACTACCTACATTGCTACATTGAAAGGGACATCAGATCGTGAATAATTTGAATGTTTCATTGGAACACATTCATCTAAGGCGCATTCAAATACATATGTTGGTGGGAATGCTCAAAAGAATGTTCATTATGAGGTTTGGGTTGCCATTGAAGATTTTACTATTATCGTTTTCTTTTTTGTTGAGAATGTAATTCAGGAAGTGTCTTCCTGAGTTAGTTATGTAATTAGATTATTTTGTTAGAGTGACAACGAAAATTTCTGTCAATAATTAATCGAAAAAAGAATTTATAAGAGGAACAATAAAAATCTATGTCAATAATTAATCGGAAAAAGAATTTATTCATTCAAGAATTTAATGTTAGATATTTAAAATCAAACAATCACATATTTAAAATACATGCAAATTGGATGATTGTTCCCTGTAATTTATCTAAGTGTATAATATATAAGTCATAAGATAATTGTATTTATCATTTTACTTTGGTGTGTACGCAAATGATGTATGTTTTTATTTTTCTTATTGAGAATCAAACGCTTTATTTAAAGAATAATAATTTAAATGGATTCTTAGTAAATTTTATATTAAATAATTTGATCTCCAACAATTTTTATTTAAAGGTTATTGAGAATTATTTCGCTTAGATAGATTTTGGTTTTTCTTTTGCTTTTATTAAAATTTTTAATATGTGTAGAACAATTATATTCTTAAATAATTTTATTACAGGATAAATATGTCATATGATAAGATAAATTAATCACTTTTCAAAAACTAAAAAGTTTGTCTTGTAGTCATTCTCGAAACTTTTTAAAGTAATAAAATTTTGTTTTAAAATTTCTTAAGAACCAATTTAATTGCTTACTGAACTAATTGTGAAAAAACTTAATTAAATATACTTTATAACTTTTTCATTACTAGAAACACACCTAGTATCGATGGATTTACTATTGAAAAAAATTCTGACTAAAATTTCTATCGGATTTAGCGTCGCCACAGATGACACAAATGACGAATTTTGGTTTTTCTCCGCCAAATGTTACTATCGGACAAGTAATTCAGATGAAAATTCCACAAAAAAATTATGGGTGTAATTAAAAAAGTTTGCTCTAAGTTTTAATTTTTATTCGACAAAAATCCCAATTTGAAAACGCTTCAACGTTTCGTATTATCATAGAATAAATTTGATGGTAATACCAACGATAATGACCTTATTTAAATCGAATTTGTCGTCCTCTCTCCTTCATTTCTGAAAATAACCCTTCCCTAAACCCCTCTTCCCTCCCCACCTAGATACCACCTCCATCAACAACCTTCATCCAGCCGCCACTGCAGAGCCCTCTGTACTTGTCTTTTCAATGTCCTAACCGCACCCTAACAAGTCACATTGTGCCTGCCTCCACCACATACCGCACCCTAATCTCCTTTTTTCGACGCTCTCTCTGTCCTTAAAGTGACTGCTACTGCCGCATTGAAGTTGTAAGACCCAAAACTTTTGAAAAGTCTTATTATGATCAGGTCTCAAATCATATAGTTATTTATAGCCTTAATTTCAAAAATTATTTTATTAAAGATAATTAAGGTAAGTTGTGATTTATTGAATTTGAGATAAGTTATGATTATTATCCAATTTTATAATTATTGGATTATTTTCTATATTTAGGTTATAAAATTGGCAGTTATGAAATAATAGGAATTTTATATGATTTGAAACAAGTAATTAATATTTTAAATATTAATACTGCTATTTTGGAAAATAAAGAAATTAAGTATATTATTTCTAATTATTTGGTTGGGACATTTTATTGAAAATAATTTGTCAAATTGATGAGCAGATAGTATTTTCTATATATAATTACTGTTGAATTTAATTTGGGTTTCAATTATTATATCATTCCCAATTTTATGTGAAATTACCTAATTACCCCTAACCCTAATTTTCAAAATAATGAAACCTTAACCCAGTGACCCGTTACCCGACCCGGTTCCCTTTTTCCCCCACACCCAGCTGCAGCCGAAATCCCCTTTCCCCTAACTTAGCAGCAACATTTCTTTTCCATGAAAGAAAGAAAGGAGAAGCAGAAGGTGGGAGAAGAGAAACAGGGAGTAGAGGCAATCGGAGGGGAAGGGACCGCGCTCTACGCCGTCCGGTCGCATCGCCGTCGCTCCGTGCTCAGCCCGCTGCGTCGCCACCACGCCTCGCCGCCACGCCACCACGTTCTACCATCGGATCTATCCCGCTTTTGCCACCAGCGCCGAAGAAGAGGGGTGACTCGCGAGTGAGAGGGGCGCGAGAGCTTGTCGCCGTTGTCCTTTTCGCCGGGAAAGGAGGGCGCCGTCGGCGCCGTTCAGGGTAGAAGGAAGAGTCGTGCGAGGGGCAGAGGAGGAGGGAGCCTCTGTCGCGCCGCCACCGCGCCGTGCCGTCGCTGGAGAAGCTTCGTGCATCGCCGTCGCTCCTTAGCGCCACCGAAGAAGCCGCCGAGGTTCGTGCCTCCCACCACCCTCAGCTGCGTCATCACCGCACCTGGCCTCGCCGCCGTTGACCTCCTCGTAGTCCACCGCCGCCGATTGAGCACCACGAAAAACCGAGAGCGCGCTCGATGAGTGAGAAGGGATGGAGGCTGGGTTTTTTTGTCACTGTACTACTCCATTTCTACCTCTACCGTGCCCTGTTGAAGCTGTCGGAGCCTCTGCCATCATCAGGGTTGCTGTTTAGTTGATGCCGCTCTATCTGGTTCTGTGTTGAGTCGCGCCACCGTGCCTGGTTGCCGGAAAACCCTGCTGCCGTCGCCGGAAAACTCTGCCGGTAAGGGTTTTGAATTTGGTTTTCATTCGTTTAAGATTCTGGAAGCTTTATCATCTCTGTATGTGGGTTTCAGTCACCATTGCCGGAGTCCGGTCGCCACTGCCGCTTGAGGTGGCTGCCGGGCTGCCGCCAAACCAGTTCGGAGACCGCCGCTGTTTCGGTTCAGCCGTTCCTTCTTCAGTTTGGTAAGCGTTTCGATTTGAAAGCCCTTTTATTACTGTTCTGTTATCTCACGCTGAGGTTTGTGGCGTTAATTACTATAAGATTGGGTTTTGGTTGTTGTATGTTGCGATTAGAGTCGTTGATATTGTTTCGAAAGCAAGTGGAACCGAATTGTTGGTTGCCGTCAATTCGGGTTGAGGCGGAAAGGACTCTATGAGGCGTTTGGGTTATAGTTTCAACGTGTTGAGGTAGGGGCGCTTTTCGAAAACTATATTTTTATATATTGAAATTATTACATATGGATACTGATGTGAGACATGGTATATTTGGTGATTGTATTCAGTCTTATGTATGCTTTGGTGGACTTGAAAGATTATGAATATTTGTTTGACTGGATTGTTGTGCGGCTTTGTGAAACGAAATGCTTTTGAAATTGATTCTTTTAAAGCTTTGAAATCGAGTTTAATCTGTTGGGAATTGATTTGAGCTGAGTTGATTTTCTTGATAATGTGAAAAATAGAATATACTCTTGGATTCAGTCTGGTCTGCTTTAAATGATCTGGTTTTAATAAATGATTGTTGCTGAACCATTTCTTTAGAGCTTTAGAAATGAGTTTAATCGGCTGATAACAATTTGATTTTGAAATGGTTTCCTTGAAATATGAAAATGAGGTGACTGTTGGATTTAGCTTGCTTTTGAACTGATTTTGGATTTTGGGCTGTTGGAAAGGATTGCGGAACGGTTTTGTTGGGACCCGAACCGGGTGGCAAAGTCCAAGTTTTAAGGGAGGTGCTGCCGAAATTTCCGGTAGAATCCGGGACCTTACTGAACGTTACTCGGAAACTTATGAGTTAAGGCTTCTACTATTTTATCTGAATTATTAAGGAAGGGATGACTTAGGCTTTCGAAATGAATTATCAAAAAGGAAATTGTGATTTAGTCTTGTTTCTTAAGAAAAGTATTACATTTCCCTTGTGAACAAGATATTTAGACGAAACTTATGCTTTAAGGTTGTTTGAATGTGAAAAAGGTTTATACCTTTGAATTTGACTTGGGGGTTTCAATTAGAGAAGTTTCAATGACTTTGAAAGAATCCGAGCGTCTATTGACAAGTCTCACTCTAAAATGTTTTGGGAAAAGTTTTAAATACTCCTTGAGTTCTGAATTTTCGCAAGACTAAAACAATTTCTGAGCAGTTTGAAACGCTTTAGAATTTCTCATGGGGTTGAAGCTGGTTTTTGTTTAAGTAAAGGAAACGGCTTTGAAAAGAGTAATTGATTACATGACTCGGTATGGCTTAGATCCTATTTTATTACTCAAATCAGGAAGCCAAGGTTTTAATGATTTTAAGTGAATTTGAGGAAATGAGTTTTATTAATCTCCCCTAAAGACTTGGGACTCTGCCAAGGAACTTTTGTTATAAAATTCCATTGTTGGATGGATGATTTTGAATATTTCAAAATAAATCTTTAACTTGCCATGGTTATGAAAGTTTTGGAAAGAGGATGCCGAGAGTGGCATTGTTTTCAAAGGGAAATTTACCTTGAGTAAAAGTGGCTTATGAGCCTGAGATGATTTGAGAAATGAGATTTTTAAAGCCAAGGCTGAAAAGAGTTGAAAATTGATTTCAAAGTGAAATGAATTGAGAAAAAAGTGATTTATGGCTTAAATGCCGATTTTATGAACATGATGATGTTGAATGGTGGAAGTGCTATTTTGTTATAAGCCGGAATGACTGTGTATGATAATGAATTGAGCCGGAATGGCTGTGTATGATAATGAATTATGGCTAATTGCTGAATGAGTTATGAGCTGTATGACTGACTATGAATTATGAATTTAAGCCGGATGGCTGAGATGGATGTTGATCCATGGCTGAGAATGAATGCATATATGCTGAGATATTGATAATTGTGATTTTGCACTTCAACTATCTGAGATACGGATTTCCCTGGGTAGTAGCAGTGGCTAGCCACCACGTGCTCCAGGTTGAGACTTGATACTCTGCTAACTTTATGTCGTAAGTGTGGCCGGACACTGTGAAAGCCCCGGATGAGCTCACCCCCGTGAATATACACTAGTGAGGGTGTTGGATATGGATCGTGATTATGATCACGATTATGTTGAGTATAATTCGAGTTGGGGATATGCGACAGAGGGACAGTCTAATGGTTAGCTACCAGGACTTGTTGGGTTGGCTATATAACCGACAGATGATATCATCAGCCACTAGGTCAGGCATGCATCATATGCATCTATGTGACATTGTTTGGGTGTGCATATTGTACTTGGTTTGCCTTTGTGACAACTTGTGATTAACTGCTAATTGTCTACTTGCAATAACTATTTGTTTGTGCTTGAATCTTCCTAATTGTGTTTGCGACTGAGACTCTGTTGGACTGTGGTGATTGGTTGTTGGTTGGAGTGTTTGGGCCTAGGGCTGTGGTTGAGATGAGATGGACCGATGGTTGGTTTCGGTTGTGTTTCTTCTGGTTTGGAAAAAAAATATGAAAGGCTATTTTTGGTTCACCATAGATAAACCTTTTTGAAAGGCTTTTGAGTTTTTGAGAATTGAACGGTTCCTCTTTTAGAAAAGATTTCCGACTTTACTTTTATTGTAAACAGTGGTTTTTGAAAAAAGGCATAAGACGGGTATTAATCACTGGTACGATTTATTTTCATGTATCCTATTACAGTAATTCCCAAAAACCCTCTACTGAGAATCCTTTCGAGGATGATGTTCTCACCCCCCTACATATTTCCCCTTTCAGGATATGGACACAGAAGTCATGAAGAGTTTATTTAGTTGTTGTTGAAATGCTCTGTATTGCTTTAGATTATTATTTATTGTACTCTCGCCTTTATCTTGATATATTCTGTAAGAGGGATAGGAATTATTTTGGTTGATGCTTGTAATATTATTTATATGTATATAAGTATATATATATGTATGTACTCGTTGAGAGTTTTTGTAAGTTTCATTGTATGTATGGATGTACGTTGCTTAGCAAAAGTATTTTTGGATCGGTATTGCGGTTTAAAGTTTTAAACAGGCTCATATTTTAGTATTAAATAGTATAAGAGTCGTCATAATGTCCGAACTATCAGAGTTGCGTAGCCGGAAGCGTGAGCTTTGGTAGTTAAGGTGTTATAGAAGTTGTTGTCACCACTGGCGCGCTCTCTCACTGAAGAAGTTTTTACTAAGTCCTTGGCTGTGCTATTTCTGTTTGTATATATATTAATTATAGTTTTTCCTCGCCTTATCATTATGTTCTTTTAAGAGGAATAGGAGTCGTGTTTGTAACGATATGTATTTATATAACATTTGTATGTATTTTGTGTAAGAAGTGTTGTTTATATATACATATTTGTAAAAGGTGAAAAAGATCTTACGATTTTTCAAAGAAAACAGCGATACAGTTTTTAGAATTAAAGACTCCTATTTTATTGTTAACTATATAGAAGTCGTCATAATATTCCTCGCTATCAGAGTAGTGCAGCCAAAAGCGTGATATTCTAATTAATAATAGTAAGGATGTTACAGAATAGTAACCATTCTGCTTAGATTAGAATTGTTAAAAAAAGGAAAATTGAATAAATAATTTATGATAAGTTATTCTGGAGATTAAATTATAATAGCTAGTGATATATAAATATTCTTATTTGTTGTATTAATTTTAGATAAATTTTATATCAATTTTTTTATTATCTATTATAAAATAGAATATGCACTTGTTCTAATAATTTAGTCAATAGTTAATAATAAATGAGTTTTATATGAATTATATGATGTTCAATTTAAATTGAACACACCTAAGATTTAACATAATTCTAAAAATATAATATGTTAATAATTTTTCTAAATCAGAGTGAAAAGATTAAAATGATATATCTTCTGTTCAATTTTTATAAATAAAGAAATTAAAAAATAGTAATATTTTTCAATTCTTACGCAATAAATTTTATCAATGTATATGAAAAAATAAAAATGAATAAAATTTAAACGGTCACTGATAATTATCTCAAAAGACAATAAGATCCCAAAGACAAATTAAATCTAATAATCCAAGCTGGTACTTAACAGACAGATCAGTAGTTTATCATGCCACATAGGTATGCTCTGTTAAGCACAGAAGAGAGAGGTTACTTACAGAAGGGTTAAACAGTCTCACAGAATTAAAGATCAAGAATCATAAAGAAAATTTTTTTTATTAGGAGTCTTATTATCTTTCAGAATAATTGTGAAGGGTTGTTTAGAGTTTTTTAAATAATTTTTTATAATTATTTTATATAACATAATTTTTATAATTTTATAAAAATAATTCTATAATTACATATCTATTATATCTAAAATTATACAATTATTCTAATAATAATAATTAATAAAATATTAAATAAGATAATTTTAGACGGTTTAAATTGATTTTTGATTGTCTTTCAAATAATATTCTATTTTATTGATAATATGTAAAATGGAGTCAATATTCATGATCAAATATTTAATGCGCTTTTAAATTAGTAATCTTCTCAATAATTATGAGAATATATATAATATCAAAAGTATCTAATTTTATTAATTTAATGTGAATGCGTTAATATTTAAATCTTACCATTAATATACGTTCATGCATCTCTACACAATTGTTTTAGATGAAAACCCAATATGACTAATACGAAATGCATATATAAATACAAACCGTTGCAGCCAGGGGAATTGTAAGACCCGGTTAATTAATGGCTAATTAACCCATAAATGAGAATTTATTCTAGAAAGCCAAAAATGTTATTTTTATGGCTAAATGTGATAGAGGAAATTGAGACGAGAATTTCGGTACCAATTTTATAGAAATCGGACCAAGATTGGACCGAACGGGCCAAACCGGACCAACCGGACCCAAAGTGGGCCCTTGGCCCAACATAACTAAACCAAAACCCTAGTTTTCAGCACTCTCTCTCCTCACACAACACCAAAACACGCTGAAAATTGAGATGGAAGGGGGAAGAACACTCTCTCAAGTTCTTTCTCTCACTTGATCTTCAAACCACCATAACTTTTGATCTAGAGCTCCGATTGCCGCTCCGTTTGCGGCCACGCGTTCACCGCGGAGAGCTCTACAAAACCCATACAATCAATCTTGAGGTAAGCCACGTTTTACTGTTCGAAATTCCAGCCCTTGATTTCGAGTTTCATGGGTGAAATGTTGAGATTTTGGGTTCTTTGATGTTATAGGACCCAACTCTCTTGAAGGAGAAGGTTAATCTTGTCTCCTTGGACCTTGGGTGTGGTAAGATTCTCAACCCTAGTATAATTTTTTGTTCTATGATGTTTGGGTATTGAGATGTTGTGTATGGGTATGATGATTGTGGCTTAGGTTGTGTATATGTGAATATTGGAGCTTGATTGGTGATTTTGGAAAGCTTGGAAGAGGGTTTTGTGTGATAAAATCTGTTCTTGGAGGTGTTGATATCTTGAGAGCTTGTGGACAAGTGGTTTGGAAGTGCTCCGGTTGAGCTTGGGGAATCGGCTAAGGTATAGTTTTAGTTTCCCGTATCTAATATGTAATGTGGTAGGAAATACTTAGGCTAGAGGCCCTAAGATAGGCATTGAATTGTTGGTGTTGTTGAATGGTTGAAATATATGATGTGTTCATATATGTGATTATGAATATTGATGCCTTGATTGTGTGAAATATGAGAAATGCATGTTGTGATATATGCTTGATGGATGATTGAGGTTGAATTGATAGGTGGTACCATGTTGATGGTGAGTATGATGTTGATTATGTATAATGATGGTTAATTGGAAATGGTATTATTGGAAATTGGGATGAGGAAGGATGTATGACATGATATTGTGTTTGTCCTTTAGCCATTTGATTGAGAAGTGTTAAAATGGTTGGATGTGGTTTTGGAAACCTTGGTAAAGTGTCAATGTGTGAGTTGAGGATGGCTTGTTGTTGATTTTGGTACATTTTGAATGATTTCAAAGAGAAGGATTGAAATTGGCATGTTTGATTGATTTTGAAAAGAGTTGAAAGTGGCTTGTTTTGAAAATGGCACCTTGTGGTTTTGTATGAAAACATGGTTTTTGGGCATACTTTGACGGGACATAACTTGGACTACGAATCTCTGATTTGTGCCAAATCTGTTTAGAAATGAAATTGGATCCGGGATGTCCATGCCGTTCGAAGAACGAGTGAAAAACGATTTAAAATGAGGAAGTTATGTCCATCGGAAGATTGGGGTTTGAATCTGTAAATTCTGCAGCTTTTAACTTAGAAAATTTTTAGCAGAATGACCCCTCGCGCATAGGCGCACTTGGTGCGTACGCGCCGTTCTTCGAGAAAGCGCCATCCACGCGTGCGCGTGGAGTGCGCGTACGCGTGGACCTGTTTTCATCCCAAAGTTGATTTTTGAGTTTTAAAAGCCAAATTTCATACTTCTAAGCCTCCGATCTCACCACTTATGTCTTAAATCATTATGATATGCCTAGCATGAGAAAAAGGGCTAGTGAATGTGGTAACTTGCGAGTGAAGCAAGGGAAAAATGAATGATCATTGAGGATCAAAGATGATTATGTGAGATGCGGAGAATGGCGGTGGAAGTGCTTGTTGTGCCATGGGCCGAAGGGCCGTAATTGTTAATGAATTGGCTGGTTATGGATTTAACCGTGAGCCGGATGGCTAGATTATTGCCGTGTTACGGCGGAGCCATGTTTATGGCCAAGTATAAATGCATATATGATGTTGATTGAATTGTGAAGGTTTGCACTTCCACCATTGGAGATGAGGGTTTCCCTGGGTAGTAGCAATGGCTAGCCACCATGTGCTCCAGGTTGAGACTCGAAGCTCTTTTGACCCTATGTCGTAAGTGTGGCCGGGCACTGTGAAAGGCCCGGATGAGCTCGCCCCCGTAAATGTTCACCAATGATGGTGATGGATAAATATTCACCAGTGAGGGTGATGGATATGGATCATGATTATGATCAAGTTTATGATGAGTATAACTCGAGTTGGGGATGCACGACAGAGGGACAGTCCAATGGTTAGCTACCAGGACTTGTCGGGTTGGCTCTATAACCGACAGATGATATCATCAGCCACTAGGGACAGGCATGCATCATAAGCATACTACATGAATTGTTTGAGATTGCCTATTTGACTGCATATTACTTGCTAATTGCCTAAATGCCTTATCTGTTCCTATTTGTAAATCTCTTGTCTGATATAACTGTGTTTGCTATATTATACTCCTGCTGGTGGTTGGGAGGTCTGAAAGAATTGGAAAGGGAAGTATTAGTTAGACTGAAGAATCTTTAGTCAGTTGCCACTTACGGTTTAGCTTGTTTATAAGCTTTGATATTATCTGGAGGAAGTTCTAGGATTGCCTTCGGCTTTCCTCTATTATTATGTATTATATATGTGGAAGCTGTTACCGTGCTGGGGACCTCTGGTTCTCACCCATGCGGATTTTGTGGTTTTCAGATGCAGGACGTGAGGTTTCTCCCTGAAGCATGCTGGAGACTTCTGGATTAGCGAAGATCCTTTGTTCTCGGGACTCTGTTTTGGTTTATATATCTTGTTTAGATACTTTTATCTCCATTAAATAATACAAACTGTGATGACTCCTTCTAGAGGGGATTTTGGAGATTAGACTTCTGTATTTGTGTCCCTTTGGGTTTTCCTTGGGGTTTTCCTTATTTTATCATATGTATATATATTGCTATGCTCGGACCGGTTATCTTCGCTACCGGGTTTTGAGTCTTGATATTCCTGTCTTTGACACTCTTTTGTATATATATCTCGCGTTGGTTTATCCTTGTTCGTTACGTTATCGATCGGAGTGTTGCGCTTTCGAGTTGCGGTTTTTGTTTACCCTTTTTTTTGACAAAGGCTCCTAGTTATAATCAATCATTCATACTACTGTACGTACTAAATTTTTGTTTTAGAGGTCGTAATATCTTGCCATCTCTGAATTATGACTTAAGCATAAGACTCTGTATGGTAGGGTGTTACAGGAATCATCAAGGGTTCATATGAAAAAATATTGATCACCATGTTAGATATTTGTTCCATATTATTTGATTCTTCCATTTTCATATGGCACTTTCATTTTCTATCACAAATTTTTTCTTCCTATCCTCATTCACTGACCTACGTACATATACAACCTTCAACATTAATGAACTTCAAATTGATCATCATATCAAGTCAATAAAGTACCAAAGGATTAGATTATTTTTGTTTTTATTGCTATTATATGTTTTTAATCATAACCGATTTTGGGAATTCATGGTGGCAAAAATGAAAACAAACCTCAGCATTGTTGGTGATGATACTGCAAAAGATTATTTTTCCTTGCAAGCTTCACCATACATTCAGGATTTTATGCTGTTCTTAAATATTATGGTGAACTCAAGTGAAAATAAATGAGATATACTTTTGGTATATCTTATTGATTCGAACCGGAGCCCTTTGACTACAAAAACCTTCCAGATCCAATGCGTCCGTTGAACATTGACAAATAAGGTTTAATTGATGTATGTACAATGATATTTCATATCTTTTATTATAGTAAGGTGAAAAGTGAGATCTAATGTATGTTACAATGGTGTATTAAATTTAAAACTTTTAATATTTTCTACTTGTACTTTTTATATGTAATAAATATCTCTTTTGAATTTGGTGTTGTCATAAAATCACATTTATTTTAAAAGTTTAAATTGATAGAAGAAGATATATAATTAATTATATTTTTAAGAGATTTTTGTTTAAAAATTTATAATTTTTTTATTTTTTTCAATTTTTTATTTCCAATATTAGCATATATTTTTTTTATCATCAAACGAGAAGTGTCGGAGAATATGTGAGAATATTATTTCTTTTCTAATTATTAATAAAAAAATAGATGGAAACACAAAGTTCAATTTACATTTTATTGGATTTTTTTTGCATAGATAACTAAATTAAATAAAAGACATAAAAAATTTATTTTTTTCCTTAAATTGGTTGAACTTAACTTATAATCATATATTATTGAATGCATCTAGCTAAAATTTAAGGATAAATTATCAAAAATATTTTTAAAAGATTTTTTCTTGTTAAAATTACATCCTGAAAGATCAAACTAACAAAAAAATTTTCAAAAATTAAAATAAAATAAATTAAAGATAATCAAAAGAATCTTGTTTTTTATAAATATCAAATAGTGAATAACGAGAAACCTTAAATGTTGTGTACGTAAAAGTGTAATATGAATAAATTTAGCGTGTATATCAAAAATTGAAAGATGTGCAAACTTGTCTAATCTATTAAAAAGAAAATAAAAGATCTAACGTCTAGGTGAATAATTGGACATATATCTCATGATGAATATCAATTAAGGAGACACATTAAAAAAATAAAAATATAGCACAAGGATAATAATCGGATATTCGGATCCAACTATATCTATCAAGTATTTATTCCAAAGTTAGACAAATGAATAGATTTTCTAAACAAACCTTAAACTGTACAAAATTCCAAATTATTAATAAGGATGTATTTTTTTTTCAAAATTTAAAATATTACATATGGATCGGACAAAGATTTGAACATTAAAAGAAATTTTAATATAAAAATGGAATTCAAATAATAAGGCCGAAAAGATATACTCTTAACATGCAATGTAAATCATCTATGTTTCTAATACGAATAAGTTTGTAACAAGTGTATTTTATGAATAAATTTCAAATTTTTTACAACTGACACGCTATATATTTAATTCATAGAATTAATGATAAAATTAGTCACTAAAAAATAGTTTGTTCATTGAATTTATTCTCAAAATTTTTTTAATTAAATTAGTCGATAAAAAATTTAAAATTAATTGCATTTCTCCTTTCGTTAATGAATTAATATTCTTTGTTAACAATTAGGGCAAAAAACATAAATAAGTCAAGGGGAGAATAATTTTATACAAATCAGCCAGAACAAAATTTAATTCATCAATCAACCAAACCCGTTTACATGTAGTTCGAACCTACCTGCTTCGAACTTGGATTGCATGTAATTCGAATCTATGAATCACATAGATTCGAATTACTCACTAACACTCAAAGCAACATCATTCGAATTCAGCTGATTCGAATTAGGCAGCAACATGTAATTCGAATCAAGTTGATTCGAACTACTTCCATGCACGCCATTTAACGTAATTCGAAGTGGATTAATTCGAACTACACCTGAATATTTTTTAAATAAATTTATTTAAATTATACCACAAAAAAATATTTTATTCTATACAAAATAATTTTAAAAAAAATGGCTTAAAAGATTAGGAGTACTATAAAAATTTGTAATGTCCTAATGACTTAGGATATTAAAGAAATACTCTACATAGTCAACAATAATTTAAAAATTAAAATAAATATAGTTATAACCAGGATTTACCTAAATTACTAGAATATTACAAACTTTTATAGTACTCCTAACATTTTTTAAGCCATTTTTTTAAATTGTTTTGCATAGAAAATGGCTTAAAATGCCCTTTATTCTATGCAAAATAATTTAAAAAAAATGGCTTAAAAAATGTTAAGAGTACTATAAAAGTTTGTAATGTCCTAATGACTTAGGACATTAAAGAAATACTCTACATAGTCAATAATAATTTAAAAATTAAAATAAATATAGTTATAACCCGTATTTACCTAAAATACTAGAATATTACAAACTTTTATAGTACTCCTAACATTTTTTAAGCCAATTTTTTTTTAAATTATTTTGCATAGAAAATGGCTTAAAATGGCTTAAAATGCCCTTTATTCTATGCAAAACAATTTTTAAAAAAATGGCTTAAAAATGTTAGGAGTACTATAAAAATTTGTAATATTCTAGTAATTTAGGTAAATATTGGTTATAACTATATTTATTTTAATTTTTAAATTATTATTGATTATGTAGAGTATTTCTTTAATGTTCTAAGTCATTAGGACATTACAAATTTTTATAGTACTCCTAACATTTTTTAAGCTATTTTTTAAAAAATTGTTTTGCATAGAATAAAGGACATTTTAAGCCATTTTAAGCCATTTTCTATGCAAAACAATTTTAAAAAATGGCTTAAAAAATGTTAGGAGTACTATAAAAGTTTGTAATATTCTAATAATTTAGGTAAATACTGGTTATAACTATATTTATTTTAATTTTTAAATTATTGTTGACTATGTAGAGTATTTCTTTAATATCCTAAGTCATTAGAACATTACAAATTTTTATAGTACTCCTAACATCTTTTAAGCCATTTTTTAAAATTATTTTGTATAGAATAAAATATTTTTTTGTGGTATAATTTAAATAAATTTATTAAAAAAATTTATAAAAAAATATTCAGGTGTAGTTCGAATTAATCCACTTCGAATTACGTTGAATGACGTGCATGCAAGTAGTTCGAATCAACTTGATTCGAATTACATGTTGTTGCCTAATTCGAATTAGCTAAATTCGAATTATGTTGCTTTGAGTGTCGGTGAGTAATTCGAATCTATCTGATTCGAATTACATGCAATCCAAATTCGAAGCAGGTAGATTCGAACTACATGTAAATGTAGTTTGGTTGATTGATGAATCAGATTTTGCTTTGGCTGATTTGTGTAAAATTATTCTCCCCTTGGCATATTTATGTTTTTTGCCCTAACAATTACCAATGACATCAAGAGTATCTTCTCAACCCCCATAAATTGTTGATCTCCTTTCATCATTTTTGAATTTTTCATCGTGATGAAAAATAATTGTTTCCTGCATTTTTTTTAACGAACGAGCTCAACACTCAAGTGGAGCAAAGAAAGACAAAAAACAGCAAAAAGGACAAAATAATTTCGATGTTATCTCCGGAATAGCCATCAACAACATGAATTATTTACCACACCACTCTGCAACACTTGAAAATGTTTGAGCCACACAATCTACGACTCCTGTTGTCTTGCTCTGAAATATGACATCATTTTGTCGTAACCAAATGTTCCATATAGCTGAGAAGAACCCAACTAGCCAAAACTTGCGTCTCTCTTTTCTCATCGGCATTGATCTCCAACTCTCAAAGTGTTCTTTCAAAGTACCGGGTGCAGTCCACACCTATCCAAATTCCGAGATCCATGCACATACCTGCTAAGAGTACTTACAAGTAACAAATAAGTGTTGTATATTTTCAACATCTTTCTTGCACAACACGCACATATTATCATTCTGTGATAAGATTCCTAGTTTATTTAGCCGATCCTTTGTATTGACCCGGCCTACCAAAACAAACCAAGTGAACAACTCGACTCGAGGTGGAACTAAATCTCTCCAAATTTCCTTTGTGAATCTGAACCTCAGAAGCTCTTCATCCAAAGTCTCTTCCTGCAAACCTGCACAAATGAGTTAGTCGAATAAACGCCTTCCTTGTCAAATTTTCAGACCACTCTATCTTGCACTTCTGCTATCAATTTAACATATTGCAAGACATGAAGCATCTGGTCCAAGGTATCTATCTCCCATTGACGTAGTTCCCTCCTCCATTGGAAGTGCCAAACACACTCTATCCCATCACAGAACCCATAATTTCCAATTACTAATCCTTTCTGTATTTACAATGGATCTCCAAATATTTTTCATAGGATTGGTCAAAAATACACAAATCAGGAGACAATATGAATCATAATAATTTTACAATCATAATAATATTACAATCAATTCTGCTAGATAACTAATTAAGGGTGCAGCTAATAAGTGAAAAAAAAAGCCCATTTACAAAAAAAAATACCTCAACTCCAGAGTCACCTTAATTTCACTTTCAATCCCATTCACAGTAAAATAAACAACCACAAAAAACAAAAATAAACATCTAAAACATTACAAAAAAAGATCTAAAATTATTGTAAAAGATTATCCAAAACTCTTTCACTTATGGTAAAGAAAAACACATCCTTTTCGGATATAGAAACATCCAAAACCTAACAAAATAGATATCAAAAATAATTTTAAAAAATCTAAAACCTAATAAAATGAGACATCTAAAATTGTTGGAAAAAGAACATCTGAAAACTATAAAAAGAAACATCTAAAGCTATTCAAAAAAATCATTCAAATCCTAAATAAAAGAAAGATCAAAATTAAAATAAAAGAAAAAATACATTCAAAATATATAACAAAAAAAACAACCACAAAAAATAAAAATAAACATCCGAAATTGTAACAAAAAGAAACATCCAAAATCATTGTAAAAAATTATCAATTTTTTTTTCAATTATAGTAAAAAAGAACGCATCACTTTTGAATATAGAAACATCCAAAACCTAACAAAAGAGAGATATCCAAAAGTGTTTAAAAAAATTCAAAACCTAACAAAACAAGACATCCAAAATTATTGAAAAAAGAGCGTCCGAGAACTAAGAAAAGAAACATCTAAAACTATTAAAAAAAGTATCTAACACCTAAAAAGAAAAAAATCCAAAATATAAGGAAAAAAAAACATCCAAAATATATAATAAAAACACATCCGAAATATAGAAGAAAGAAACATTCAAAATTTAGAAGAAAGTTCGTGGGTAGCAAGTGTGATGTCGAGGCCTCTTGCTAAGAGTCTTTTGGTGAACCTGGGATTGGGTTGATGTTGTTGTGCGCTAAAAATGCCACCAACAGAACGTGAAGCTCTTTTTTTCGTTGAAGCCATGGTTTCACAAACAGAAACTAACATAGGGATGGAGATACTATTAGAGCGTTATTGGTTTTTTTTTATGAATCTTGATTAGTGAATATACGGGATGACAAATTGCAAGGGAAGGCGTTGCGGCACGAGAAATTGCAGGGGGTGCACATCACGACACGAGAAATTGTAGGGTAAGGTGTGCGCATCACGAGATGAGGTGTTGCATGGAGAGGCGCAGCGTCACAGCGATCAGGGTCGGAGGGGAGGGGCACAGCGCCACGGAGAGAAGAGTTGGGAAGAGAACGGGGCAACGCACGAGCAACAATGGACCTTGAGGGCTCTCGGGAGGAATTGCAAAGAGAGGTAACAGCGTCACGGGGGAAAGCAATTGGAGGGGAGGTCACAATAGGGGTTGAGATTGGATGACGCGTGTTTCTGAACCTAATCCTAATTTTTGGGAATTTCAAAATACAATTTTTTAAAAAATTTTGAAAAGTTGTTCATGTTGGTTATACATAGAGTTGGTTACCTATACTTTCTCTTTTACCAAAGAAAATTCTACATTAAATGTTAAAAATTTTTAACATACATATAAAATCCGTATGAATTACTGATGTGCATTTAGACGAAATTTACATAGATTATTATTTTTGTCCCAAATAAATCTGGGTGAAATATTTTGGATTATTTTTTAGGGTAGTTAAAACTAATATAGCAAAAAATTTGAGGTTGATTATATACAAATTTATAATAGAATTAACAATTTTCAAAACGAGTCTCAAATAAGTGTGAAGTTATTATGCACGTTCAAATAAAATACAAACGAATTCTAATTTTGTCTTAAACTCATTACTAATTTGTTTAAAATTTTTTGTGTGCCTTAAAAAAATGTTTGACAAGAAATTTTTGGACCAAATTTAGCTGAGTTTGAATCTATTTTTTTATAACCTACACCATAATTCGTTAAAAAAGTTATTTTAAACAACAAATATATTTATTTAGTACTTAATTTGGTGGCTAATTTTTTTATAAACTAAATTGATATGATTAGATAATAATAAATTAAATTCACTTTTCAAAAAAATTTGTTTTTTCATAAGTATTCCTGACAACATTCTAGACTTTATTTTTTTTTCCTTAAATACTCTTAATTCTAAATAATAATTTTTTTTCCATAATTCTAGCGTTTATTTTTTCCCATAATAACGAAAATCTGAATCCCTTTTGACTTTATAATTAATGTGTTCATGTATCTAGTTATAATTTTAGTAGGTATAATGCAATTTGTTTGAGATGCAATGGATATATAAATATCCTTCTATACGGTGCACAATCCATATGATTCTTTACTATTGGATCATGCTAGATATATTTATTCCATATCGTTTAAGGTCTCATGACTCATATGGCCCTCCTTGTCTTCCGTATACACTTTTCCTGTAAGACCCGGTTAATTAACGGCTAATTAACCCATAAATGAGAATTTATTCTAGAAAGCCAAAAATGTTATTTTTATGGCTAAATGTGATAGAGGAGATTGAGACGAGAATTTCAGTACCAATTTTATAGAAATCGGACCAAGATTGGACCAAACGGGCCAAACCGGTCCAACCGGACCCAAAGTGGGCCCTTGGCCCAACTAAACTAAACTAAAACCCTAGTTTTCAGCACTCTCTCTCCTCACAACACACTCAAACACGCTGAAATTGGTATGGAGGGGGGAAGAACACTCTCTCAAGTTCTCTCCCTTGGTTGATCTTCAAACCACCATAACTTTTGATCTAGAGCTCCGATTGCCGCTCCGTTTGCGGCCACGCGTTCACCGCGGAGAGCTCTACAAAACCCATACAATTAATCTTGAGGTAAGCCATGTTTTACTGTTCGAAATTCCAGCCCTTGATTTCGAGTTTCATGAGCAAAAATGTTGAGATTTTGGGTTCTTTGATGTTATAGGACCCAACTCTCTTGAAGGAGAAGGTTAATCTTGTCTCCTTGGACCTTGGGTGTGGTAAGATTCTCAACCCTAGTGTAATTTGTTGTTCTATGAGGTTTGGGCATTGAGATGTTGTGTATGGGTATGATGATTGTGGCTTAGGTTGTGTATATGTGAATATTGGAGCTTGATTGGTGATTTTGGAAAGCTTGGAAGAGGGTTTTGTGTGACAAAATCTGTTTTTGGAGGTGTTGAGACCTTGAGAGCTTGAGAAAAAGTGGTTTGGAAGTGCTCCGGTTGAGCTTGGGAAATCGGCTAAGGTATGGTTTCGGTTTCCCGTATCTAATATGTAATGTGGTAGGAAATACTTAGGCTAGAGGCCCTAAGATAGGCATTGAATTGTTAGTGTTGTTGAATGGTTGAGATATATGATGTGTTCATATATGTGATTATGAATATTGATGCCTTGATTGTGCGATATATAAGAAATGCATGTTGTGATATATGCTTGATGGATGATTAAGGTTGAATTGGTGGGTGGTACCATGTTGATGGTGAGTATGATGTTGATTATGTATAGTGATTGTTGATTAGAAATGGTATTGTTGGAAATTGGGATGAGAAAGGATGTATGACATGATATTGTGTTTGTCCTTTAGCCATTTGATAGAGAAGTGTTAAAATGGTTGGATGTGGTTTTGGGAATTTTGGTAAAATGTCAATGTGTGAGTTGAGGATGGCTTGTTGTTGATTTTGGTATATTTTGAATGATTTCAAAGAGAAGGGTTGAAATTGGCATGTTTTGATTGATTTTGAAAAGAGTTGAAAGTGGCTTGTTTTGAAAATGGCACTTTGTGGTTTTGAATGAAAACATGGTTTTTGGGCATACTTTGACGGAACATAACTTGAACTACGGATCTCTGATTTGTGCCAAATCTATTTAGAAATGAAATTGGATCCGGGATGTCCATGCCGTTCGAAGAACGGGTGAAAAATGATTTAAAATGAGAGAGTTATGACCGTCGGAAGATTGGGGGTTGAGTCTGTGAATTCTGCAGTTTTTAACTTAGAAAATTTTTAGCAGAATGACCCCCTGCGCGTAGGCGCACTTGGCGCGTACGCGCCGTTCTTCCAGGAAGCGCCATCCACGCGTGCGCGTGATATGCGCGGGCGCGCCGAATGTGCTGCACCCAATGCCCAGCCATTTTCCCGAGAGTTGTGCCAAAGTTGTGCCAGTTTTGTGCCTGGGGCGCAAGAGTACCCACGCATACGCGTGGCTGACGCGTACGCGCCGTTTGGCTAATTTTCAACCCACGCGTTCGCGCGTATGACGCTTGCGCGTCGATGAGTTTTAAGGCCATCCACGCGTGCGCGTGGAGTGCGCGTACGCGTGGCCCTGTTTTCATCCCAAAGTTGATTTTTGAGTTTTAAAAGCCAAATTTCATACTTCTAAGCCTCCGATCTCACCACTTATATGTTAAATCATTATGATATGCCTAGCATGAGGAAAAAGGGCTAGTGAATGTGGTTACTTGCGAGTGAAGCAAGGGGAAAAATGAATGATCATTGAGGATCAAAGATGAAAATGTGAGATGCGGAGAATGGCGGTGGAAGTGCTTGTTATGCCATGGGCCGAAAGGCCATAATTGTTAATGAATTGGCTGGTTATGGATTTAACCGTGAGCCGGATGGCTAGATTATTGCCGTGTTACGGCGGAGCCATGTTTATGGCCAAGTATAAATGCATATATGCTGTTGATTGAATTGTGAATGTTTGCACTTCCACCATTGGAGATGAGGGTTTCCCTGGGTAGTAGCAATGGCTAGCCACCATGTGCTCCAGGTTGAGACTCGAAGCTCTGTTAACCCAATGTCGTAAGTGTGGCCAGGCACTGTGAAAGGCCCGGATGAGCTCGCCCCCATAAATATTCACCAGTGATGGTGATGGATAAATATTCACCAGTGAGGGTGATGGATATGGATCATGATTATGATCAAGTTTATGATGAGTATAACTCGAGTTGGGGATGCACGACAGAGGGACAGTCCAATGGTTAGCTACCAATACTTGTCGGGTTGGCTCTATAACCGACAGATGATATCATCAGCCACTAGGGACAGGCATGCATCATAAGCATACTACATGAATTGTTTGAGAGTGCCTATTGACTGCATATTACTTGCTAATTGCCTAAATGCCTTATCTGTTCCTATTTGTAAATCTCTTGTGTGATATAACTGTGTTTGCTATATTATACTCCTGCTGGTGGTTGGGAGGTCTGAAGGAATTGGAAAGGGAAGTATTAGTTAGACTGAAGAATCTTTAGTCAGTTGCCACTTACGGTTTAGCTTGTTTATAAGCTTTGATATTATCTGGAGGAAGCTCTAGGATTGCCTTCGTCTTTCCTCTATTATTATGTATTATATATGTGGAAGTTGTTACCGTACTGGGGACCTCTGGTTCTCACCCAGGCGGATTTTGTGGTTTTCAGATGCAGGACGCGAGGCTTCTCGTTGAGGCATGCTGGAGACTTCTGGATTAGCGAAGATCCGTTGTTCTCGGGACTCTGTTTTGGTTTATATATCTTGTTTAGATACTTTTATCTCCATTAAATAATACAAACTGTGATGACTCCTTCTAGAGGGGATTTTGGAGAATAGGTTTATGTATTTGTGTCCCTTTGGGTTTCCTTTGGGGTTTCCTTATTTTATTATATGGATATATTATTATGCTCGGACCGGTTATCTTCGCAGCCGGATTTTGAGTCTTGATATTCCCGTTTTTGACACTCCTTATATATATGATCTTGCGTTAGCTTATTCTTTGCTCGTTATGTTATCGATCGGAGTGTTGCGCGTTCGAGTTACGGTTTTTGTTTACCCTTTTTTTTTTTGCAAAGGCTCCTAGTTATAATCAATCATTCATACTACTATTCGTACTAGATTTTTGTTTTAGAGGTCGTAATACCTTGCCATCTCTGAATTATGACTTAAGCATAAGACTTTGTATGGTAGGGTGTTACATTATGGTATCAGAGCAGTTCGTTCCTGTAGAGCCTGAGGAATGGACTGACTATGCTTCTGTGCATTCTCTGTATGTGTGTTATGTGCTGTTAGTATATCTACTTGATATGGTTGGCATAAACGTTCATAAGCATGCATTTGGGACTTTGAAGCACTAAACTTCCGATATTGAGACTGATCAACTTAATATCAATTGTTTGGTGTGTATAGGAACCAGATGGCGCCTCGTGGACGCGGTAGAGGCCGTGGGAGAGGACATACGAATGCTCGTGCGCCGGAGACTAACCCTAATAACCCGGTGAACTTTATGACTGCGTTGGAGAATATGGCTGCTGCTATGCAAGCCACTGCTGAGGCTCTTGGTCAATAGATGAACAACCATGGTAATGATGGAGGTGGAGTTCAGGGCCCGATGACACTGGCAAACTTTTTGAAGGTTAATCCACCGAAGTTCAAGGGAACTACTAGCCCGACTGAAGCTGATACATGGTTTCAGGCCATGGAACGAGCACTGCAAGCGCAGGTGGTACCTGAAGGGCAGCGTGTAGAGTTCGCTACCTATTTGCTCACTGGGGAAGCGTCGCATTGGTGGAAAGGAATCCGACGCCTCCTGCAGCAAGGTGATGATTATATCACCTGGGATGTCTTCCAAGAGGAGTTCTATAAGAAGTACTTTCCGACTTCTGCTAGGACGGCCAAGGAGCTTGAATTGTTGCAGCTGAAGCAGGGTACTATGTCCGTATCTGAGTATACTGACAAGTTTGAGGAGCTATTCAGATTCTCTCGTGTGTGTCAAGGGACTCCGGTGGAATATGAGGAGTGGAAGTGTGTTAAGTACGAAGGAGGACTCCAGAGCGATATTTTCGGTTCGGTAGGGCCAATGGAGATTAGGACTTTCTCCGAATTGGTGAACAAGTGTAGGGTTGCTGAAGAGTGTGTGAAGAGGGCAGCCGCTGAGAAAGGAAGTCACAAAGGATCATTTCCACAGAACCGAGGGAAGAGCTTTGCACCTAGAGGTCCGTCTTTCAAGAGGGGAGGTTCTTTTACGAGGCCCAACAACAACTACTCCCAAGGGAAGAGGTTTGGAAAGCAGCCTCAGAATGATCAAGCTTGTACTAGGTGTGGAAGTCACCATCCGGGAGTACCATGCAAGGCCGGATGGGGTTTGTGCTATAATTGTGGAAAAGCGGGGCATAAAGCCACAAGTTGTCCGGAGAAGCAAAAGCAAGGTGCTGGGAAAGCACAACAGACTGGTCGGGTGTTCACCACCTCAGCTGTGGGTGCAGAGGGATCCGAGACACTCATTCGAGGTAACTGTGAAATGGCTGGTCAAACTTTAAATGCTTTATTTGATTCGGGAGCATCGCATTCATTTATTGCATTTGAGAAAGCCCATGAGTTAGGATTGAAGATCGTAACCTTAGGTTATGACTTAAAAGTGTATAATGCTACCCATGAGGCCATGGTAACTAGGCTAGGATGCCCGAAAGTTTCGTTTAGGTTCAAGCAGCGTGATTTTGTCCATAATTTAATCTGCTTACTGATGATCGGTCTTGATCTTATCTTGGGATTGGACTGGTTATCTGAGAACCATGTCCTGCTTGATTGTTCTACAAAGTCGGTGTACTTTATGCCGGAGGATACAGAAGGGCCGGTCGTGGTGAATAATTATTACTTGAATTCGATGATGGTGAACTGTTCTGGAATCGAATGTCAGGGTATCCTGTTGTTAACCGCTGGTGTTTCAGGTGATGATCAAAAGTTGGATCAGATTCCGGTAGTGTGTGAGTTTCCGGAAGTGTTTCCCGATGATATTGAGGAATTTTCACCTAACCGAGAGGTCGAGTTTGCTATTGAGTTGGTGCCTGGGGCGGGACCAATCTCAAGTGCTCCTTATAGGATGTCACCATTAGAGATGGCCGAGCTAAAGTCTCAGTTAGAGGAATTGTTGGGTAAGAATTTTATCCGACCAAGTGTTTCCCCGTGGGGTGCTCCAGTGTTACTGGTAAAGAAGAAAGATGGAAGTATGCGGCTCTGTGTGGATTACAGGCAGCTGAACAAGGTCACCATAAAGAATAAGTACCCATTGCCGAGGATTGATGATCTCATGGATCAGTTACAAGGAGCTGGGGTTTTCTCTAAGATCGATTTGCGATCCGGTTATCACCAGATAAGGGTGAGGGGTGAGGATATCCCTAAGACTGCTTTCAGGACTCGTTATGGTCATTACGAGTATACTGTGATGTCTTTTGGGTTGACGAACGCTCCTGCAGTGTTTATGGATTACATGAATAGAGTATTCCGTCCGTTTCTGGATAAATTCGTTGTTGTCTTCATTGACGACATACTGATTTACTCCAAGACTGAAGAAGAGCATGTGGAACACTTGCGGACCGTGTTGCAGATTTTAAAGGAGAAGAAACTCTATGCGAAACTTTCTAAGTGTGAGTTTTGGAAGAGTGAGGTGAAGTTTTTGGGTCACGTGGTGAGTAAGCAGGGAATAGCCGTAGATCCAACTAAGGTGGAAGCTGTGATGGATTGGAGGCAACCAACCACAGTAACTGAGATAAGGAGTTTTCTGGGTTTAGCTGGCTATTACCGAAGGTTTATCAAAGGCTTTTCGCAATTAGCCTTGCCGTTGACAAAGTTAACCTGCAAAGACACTCCGTTTGTTTGGACTCCTGAGTGCGAGGAGAGCTTTCAGACATTGAAGAAAAAGTTGACCACTGCACCTGTGTTAGTGTTACCTGAGCCGAACGAGCCTTTTGAGGTGTACTGTGATGCATCGTTAAAGGGTCTAGGGTGCGTGCTGATGCAGCATCATAATGTGGTGGCGTATGCCTCACGACAGTTAAGACCTCATGAAGTTAGTTACCCTATGCACGATCTGGAACTCGCTGCGGTCGTGTTTGCCTTGAAGGTGTGGAGGCATTATCTCTATGGGGTTAAGTTCCAAGTCTTCTCTGATCACAAGAGCTTGAAATATCTCTTTGATCAGAAAGAGCTTAATATGAGGCAAAGGAGGTGGATGGAATTGTTGAAGGACTACGACTTTGAGTTAAATTACCATCCTAGAAAGGCGAATATAGTGGCGGATGCGTTATGTCGGAAGTCGTTATATGCGGCTTGGATGATGCTTCAAGAGGAGAAGTTGCTCAAGGGATTCGAGAGTCTAAAAATTGGTGCTCGAGAAGTATCTGGAACCTTGTGTTTGAGCCGATTAGAAATCTCGAGTGACTTTAAGTCCGAACTCCTAAAGGCTCATGAAAATGATGAAGCGTTATGGAAGGTGTTACCGGCTATCGAGCAAGGAAAACAGTGGAGAGTGTTGGAAGAAAAAGATGGGTTATGGAGATTCAAGGGTAGGATCATTGTGCCGGATATTGGCACTTTGAGGCAAGATATCTTAAAGGAGGCACACAAAAGCGGATTCTCCATTCACCCGGGAAGTACTAAGATGTACCATGATTTAAAGGCGATGTTTTGGTGGCCGGGTATGAAGAATGATGTGGCAGAATATGTTTCAAAGTGCTTAACTTGTCAAAAGGTAAAGATTGAACATCAAAGACCTTCCGGGATGTTGCAACCTTTAGAGATTCCGCAATGGAAGTGGGAAAGTATTGCAATGGACTTTGTGTCGGGATTGCCAAGGACTAGGACTGGTTTTGATGCTATCTGGGTGATTGTGGACCGACTGACGAAGTCAGCTCACTTTTTGCCCATTCGGATGACTTACACCCTTGAGGAGCTAGCACGGTTATACATAAAGGAGATTGTGAGACTTCATGGTGTACCTGCTACTATAATCTCTGATAGAGATCCTCGTTTCACTTCGAGGTTCTGAGGTGCATTTCAGAAAGCTTTTGGAACCCGATTAAGCTTGAGTACAGCTTACCATCCTCAAATAGATGGTCAATCTGAGAGGACGATCCAAACACTAGAGGATATGTTGAGAGCTTGTATTTTGGACCAACCAGCGAGTTGGGATCGGTATATGCCGTTAGTGGAGTTTGCATACAATAATAGTTACCATGCGAGCATCGGAATGGCTCCGTATGAGGCATTGTATGGGAGGAAATGTCAATCTCCACTATGTTGGTATGAAGCTGGAGAGAAAGGCTTGTTGGGGCCGGAGATGATAGCTGAGACCACTGAACAAGTGAAGAAAATCCGAGATAGGATGCTTACGGCGCAGAGTCGCCAAAAGAGTTACGCCGATCAGAGGCGGAAGCCCTTGGAATTTGAGGAAGGAGATCATGTTTTTCTTAAGGTTACTCCGACCACAGGAATAGGTAGAGCGATTAAAGCAAAGAAGTTGAATCCTCGATACATTGGTCCATTTCAGATCCTGGAGAGGATTGGACCGGTGGCATATCGGATGGCTCTACCACCTCATCTTTCGAACCTGCACGACGTGTTTCATGTGTCGCAGCTTCGGAAGTACACCCCTGATGCTAGCCATGTGTTAGAACCCGAATCGGTTCAGTTAAGGGAAGATTTGACGCTTCCAGTGGCTCCAGTCAGAATTGATGATACTAGTATCAAACGGTTGCGTGGAAAGGAGGTTTCATTAGTCAAAGTGGCTTGGAGTCGAGGCGGTGTTGAGGAACACACTTGGGAACTTGAGTCGGAGATGCGAACCGATTATCCGCACTTATTCTCAGGTAATTGCATTTGAATTTTGTGGGCAAAATTCCCAATTAGGTGGGTAGAATGTAAGACCCGGTTAATTAATGGCTAATTAACCCATAAATGAGAATTTATTCTAGAAAGCCAAAAATGTTATTTTTATGGCTAAATGTGATAGAGGAGATTGAGACGAGAATTTCGGTACCAATTTTATAGAAATCGGACCAAGATTGGACCAAACGGGCCAAACCGGTCCAACCGGACCCAAAGTGGGCCCTTGGCCCAACTAAACTAAACTAAAACCCTAGTTTTCAGCACTCTCTCTCCTCACAACACACTCAAACACGCTGAAATTGGTATGGAGGGGGGAAGAACACTCTCTCAAGTTCTCTCCCTTGGTTGATCTTCAAACCACCATAACTTTTGATCTAGAGCTCTGATTGCCGCTCCGTTTGCGGCCACGCGTTCACCGCGGAGAGCTCTACAAAACCCATACAATTAATCTTGAGGTAAGCCATGTTTTACTGTTCGAAATTCCAGCCCTTGATTTCGAGTTTCATGAGCAAAAATGTTGAGATTTTGGGTTCTTTGATGTTATAGGACCCAACTCTCTTGAAGGAGAAGGTTAATCTTGTCTCCTTGGACCTTGGGTGTGGTAAGATTCTCAACCCTAGTGTAATTTGTTGTTCTATGAGGTTTGGGCATTGAGATGTTGTGTATGGGTATGATGATTGTGGCTTAGGTTGTGTATATGTGAATATTGGAGCTTGATTGGTGATTTTGGAAAGCTTGGAAGAGGGTTTTGTGTGACAAAATCTGTTTTTGGAGGTGTTGAGACCTTGAGAGCTTGAGAAAAAGTGGTTTGGAAGTGCTCCGGTTGAGCTTGGGAAATCGGCTAAGGTATGGTTTCGGTTTCCCGTATCTAATATGTAATGTGGTAGGAAATACTTAGGCTAGAGGCCCTAAGATAGGCATTGAATTGTTAGTGTTGTTGAATGGTTGAGATATATGATGTGTTCATATATGTGATTATGAATATTGATGCCTTGATTGTGCGATATATAAGAAATGCATGTTGTGATATATGCTTGATGGATGATTAAGGTTGAATTGGTGGGTGGTACCATGTTGATGGTGAGTATGATGTTGATTATGTATAGTGATTGTTGATTGGAAATGGTATTGTTGGAAATTGGGATGAGAAAGGATGTATGACATGATATTGTGTTTGTCCTTTAGCCATTTGATAGAGAAGTGTTAAAATGGTTGGATGTGGTTTTGGGAATTTTGGTAAAATGTCAATGTGTGAGTTGAGGATGGCTTGTTGTTGATTTTGGTATATTTTGAATGATTTCAAAGAGAAGGGTTGAAATTGGCATGTTTTGATTGATTTTGAAAAGAGTTGAAAGTGGCTTGTTTTGAAAATGGCACTTTGTGGTTTTGAATGAAAACATGGTTTTTGGGCATACTTTGATGGGACATAACTTGGACTACGGATCTCTGATTTGTGCCAAATCTGTTTAGAAATGAAATTGAATCCGGGATGTCCATGCCGTTCGAAGAACGGGTGAAAAATGATTTAAAATGAGAGAGTTATGACCGTCGGAAGATTGGGGGTTGAGTCTGTGAATTCTGCAGTTTTTAACTTAGAAAATTTTTAGCAGAATGACCCCCTGCGCGTAGGCGCACTTGGCGCGTACGCGCCGTTCTTCCAGGAAGCGCCATCCACGCGTGCGCGTGATATGCGCGGGCGCGCCGAATGTGCTGCACCCAATGCCCAGCCATTTTCCCGAGAGTTGTGCCAAAGTTGTGCCAGTTTTGTGCCTGGGGCGCAAGAGTACCCACGCGTACGCGTGGCTGACGCGTACGCGCCGTTTGGCTAATTTTCAACCCACGCGTTCGCGCGTATGACGCTTGCGCGTCGATGAGTTTTATGGCCATCCACGCGTGCGCGTGGAGTGCGCGTACGCGTGGCCCTGTTTTCATCCCAAAGTTGATTTTTGAGTTTTAAAAGCCAAATTTCATACTTCTAAGCCTCCGATCTCACCACTTATATCTTATATCATTGTGATATGCCTAGCATGAGGAAAAAGGGCTAGTGAATGTGGTAACTTGCGAGTGAAGCAAGGGGAAAAATGAATGATCATTGAGGATCAAAGATGAAAATGTGAGATGCGGAGAATGGCGGTGGAAGTGCTTGTTATGCCATGGGCCGAAAGGCCATAATTGTTAATGAATTGGCTGGTTATGGATTTAACCGTGATTCGGATGGCTAGATTATTGCCGTGTTACGGCGGAGCCATGTTTATGGCCAAGTATAAATGCATATATGCTGTTGATTGAATTGTAAATGTTTTCACTTCCACCATTGGCGATGAGGGTTTCCCTGGGTAGTAGCAATGGCTAGCCACCATGTGCTCCTGGTTGAGACTCGAAGCTCTGTTAACCCAATGTCGTAAGTGTGGCCGGGCACTGTGAAAGGCCCGGATGAGCTTGCCCCCATAAATATTCACCAGTGATGGTGATGGATAAATATTCACTAGTGAGGGTGATGGATATGGATCATGATTATGATCAAGTTTATGATGAGTATAACTCGAGTTGGGGATGCACGACAGAGGGACAGTCCAATGGTTAGCTACCAGGACTTGTCGGGTTGGCTCTATAACCTACAGATGATATCATCAGCCACTAGGGACAGGCATGCATCATAAGCATACTACATGAATTGTTTGAGAGTGCCTATTGACTGCATATTACTTGCTAATTGCCTAAATGCCTTATCTGTTCCTATTTGTAAATCTCTTGTGTGATATAACTGTGTTTGCTATATTATACTCTTGCTGGTGGTTGGGAGGTCTGAAGGAATTGGAAAGGGAAGTATTAGTTAGACTGAAGGATCTTTAGTCAGTTGCCACTTACGGTTTAGCTTGTTTATAAGCTTTGATATTACATGGAGGAAGTTCTAGGATTGCCTTCGGCTTTCCTCTATTATTATGTATTATATATGTGGAAGTTGTTACCGTACTGGGGACCTCTGGTTCTCACCCATGCGGATTTTGTGGTTTTCAGATGCAGGACGCGAGGCTTCTCGTTGAGGCATGCTGGAGACTTCTGGATTAGCGAAGATCCGTTGTTCTCGGGACTCTGTTTTGGTTTATATATCTTGTTTAGATACTTTTATCTCCATTAAATAATACAAACTGTGATGACTCCTTCTAGAGGGGATTTTGGAGAATAGGTTTATGTATTTGTGTCCCTTTGGGTTTTCTTTGGGGTTTCCTTATTTTATTATATGGATATATTATTATGCTCGGACCGGTTATCTTCGCAGCCGGATTTTGAGTCTTGATATTCCCATTTTTGACACTCCTTATATATATGATCTTGCGTTAGCTTATTCTTTGCTCGTTATGTTATCGATCGGAGTGTTGCGCGTTCGAGTTACGGTTTTTGTTTACCCTTTTTTTTTTTTGCAAAGGCTCCTAGTTATAATCAATCATTCATACTACTATTCGTACTAGATTTTTGTTTTAGAGGTCGTAATACCTTGCCATCTCTGAATTATGACTTAAGCATAAGACTTTGTATGGTAGGGTGTTACATTTCCTCTTTTATATATGTACTATTTCTTCAAAAAATATCATTGTAAATCTACATATCAATTCAGTAAAGTACCAAAAAATTATATTATAATATTTGTTAAACATACTTTTTGTGAGTGTGTTGGCAATGCGACTACCTACATTGCTACATTGAAAGGGACATCAAATTGTGGATAATTTGAATGTTTCATTAGAACACATTCATCTAAAGCGCATTCACATACATATGTTGGTGGGAGTGCTCAAAAGAATGTTTATTGTGAGGTTTGGGTTGCCATTCAAGATTTTACTATTATCGTTTTCTTTTTTGTTGAGAATGTAATCCAAGAAGTGTCTTCCTGAGTTTGTTATGTAATTAGATTATTATGTTAGAGTGACAACGAAAATCTCTGTCAACAATTAATCGGAAAAAGAATTTATTAGAGGAACAACAAAAATCTATGTCAATAATTAATCGGAAAAAGAATTTATTCATTCAAGAATTTAATATTAGATATTTAAAATACATGTTAATTGATTGATTGTTCCTTGCAATTTATCCAAGTGTATAATATATAAGTCATAATATAATTGTATTTATCATTTTGCTTTGGTGTGTACAAATGATGTATGTTTTTATTTCTCTTATCGAAAATCAAGCGCTTTATTTATAGAATAATAATTTAAATGGATCCTTAATAAATTTCATATTAAATAATTTGATCTCCAAGGTTATTGAGAATTATTTTGATCAGATAGATTGGTTTTTCTTTTGCTTTTATTAAAATTTTTAATATGGGTAGAACAATTAGATTCTTAAATAAATTTTATTACAATATAATTAAGTTCTAAAAACTATGTCACAATAAGATAAATTAATCACTCTTCAAAGACCAAATAATTTGTCTTGTAGTCATTCTCAAGACTTTTTAAAGTAATAAAACTAAAGAACCAATTTAATTGCTTACTGAACTAATGGTGAAAAAACTTAATTAAATGTACTTTATAACTCTTTCATCACTAAAAACACACCTAGTATCGATGGATTTACTATTGAAAAAAATTATGACTGGAATTTCTATCAAATTTAGCTTTGTCATAGACGACACAAATGACGATTTTTGGTTTTTCGCCAAATGTTACTATCAGACAAGTAATTCAGATGGAAATTCCACAAATAAATTATGGGCGTAATTAAATAAGTTGGCACCAAATCTTAATTTTTATTCGACAAAAATTCCAATTTGAAAACGTTTTAACGTTCCGTAGTACTATGGAATAAATTCGATGGTAATACCAACGATAATGACCTGATTTAAATCGAATTCGTCTTCCTCTCTCCTTCACTTCTGAAAATAACCCTTCCCCCAAACCCCTCTCCCCTCCCCACCTAGCTACCATGTAACACCCTAACTTTTAGCACCTCATGATCGTACTAAAAGTTCAGGCGTTACTTACCTCTAACCCTTTTTATTTTATACTATGTTTATTTAATATTGAGCATTTGCGAATATGAACTAAATTTTTAATTAAGAAAAAAAACATTCATTATTTCAAACCACTTAATCACAAAAATATATATGCTCACATAGTAATATATACATAGACTTATTCAAAGATCCTCAAATACAAGTCCTACCCCTCTAAAAACCAAAACAATAAATGACGAGAGGAAAATAAAATCTAAGAACTTAACTCGTAAACATAATATTCTATGCTCATGTAGCTCCGCACATTAAACCTTCGCACCTGTAGCTGAAACTGGTGGAAATAGGGGGGTAAGAACTGGGGAGTTCTTAGTAGGATCGGGGTAGTTAGTTAAGTTCGTTTTATTATTTGTTACCGAGGATCTTCACAACAAAATACTTACAATCTTCAATAGATGGCCAATAAAAACAAACCTCATAATACAAATAACTTTAACAAACCAAAGATATAGAAAAAATTACAAGTCAAGAAGCGCACACACACAATCATTGAAAACACATATCACTGACAAGTTTACACAAACAAGCAAGACAAACAATGCATATGATGCATGCCTATCCTACTGGCCATGAGCTCACGTGTCGATTAAACTGCCAGAACCCCACCATCCGGTAGCTAATCCGGATATCGTCACTCTGACATGCATCCACACTCTTGGGATATAGTGCCCGTCGCACTCTTGGGATATAGTGCCCGCCACACTCATAGGATATAGTGCCCGCCGCATTTCCTAGGATAAAGTGCTCCTACACTCTTGGAATATAGTGCCTGCCACGCTCATGAGATATAGTGCCCAACACACTTTCTAGGATAACGTGCTCCCACACTCTTGGGATATAGCGCCCACCACGCCCTTGGGATATATTGCCCGACACACTCATGGGATATAGTGTCCGACACACTTTACAACAGAGAGAAAACTTACACATACTCATCACTAATCATCCTCATTCATACCTCATTTATCATATTCATTCATTAACTCATATATACATATCTGGTATACCCGCAACCTTTTTGCATTTTCTAGATTAATCATAATCATTTAATCGTCAATCATATTTCAATAGCAATTCATTATTTCAATTAATCGGCATCATTTCAGCCTCGTACATCTCATACTCAGCCTTCTACACTTTCTTAGCTCATTTAATATCAACTTAACTCCAAAACCAAGAAAAATCACTTTTTAAATCGCTTCCAATAAATCAACCAATTCCAACAGCAAAAATCATTTCTTTAATAATTTAAAATCAGCTAATATAACTCTTAAAGCTTTTAAAAATTTATTTTGACTCCCAAACTTTTTAGAAATTACACTTTAATCACTAAACTTCTAAAAATTCTGTTTTAACCTCCAAACTTTCTTTTAATTAACTTTCACTCCCAAAATACATAATTCTCAAGCAAACAATAATAATTCATCAATAATTCAATATAAACTTAATCAAACTCAAACAATAATTAATTAAACTAATATTCACTTATCAGATTCACATTTAATTATTATAAAATTACTAAATTTTATTTTTGTACAGAAATCAAAACAACGAAAACTCCGAATAAGTTTTTTGAACAAACTGCTGAAAAAGAAAACGTAAAAAATTGTCTATGCCTCCTAGAATTTCAATTGGCCAAACTTAAGAAAAAGAGGTAATATATCACCTTCAACTTCTACTGAACAAAAGTGATGTCATCGTGTAGAGAAAATAAATATAAATACTTTTATTGAATTAGATTTTTTATTGGAGTTATAGATCTCAATAAATCGAAACTGAAATTTTGGTGGGGTTACGGTTCTCTCCATGCAAGTTCGGTCTCTCTCTCGGTTATCGTATGAAAGAAAAGAAATGAAGCCAATTGAAGGTGATTATGTGATTATATGACACTTAATGAATGAAATTAATGAGGTGTCATGGTTGTACGTAGTTTGGTCCACATTTCCTTTCTTTTCTTTTCTTTAATGATTCGGCCACAATGAAATAAAATGAAGAATGATAAGATTAACTAATGAAATGGTTGATTTGTTAGAAAAGGCGTGATGTGTCACGTTTATATATATATATATATATCTTCGGCCAAATGAATGAATCCTTTCTCGCATTCCCTTATCAAACTTAATAATAATAATAATAATAATAATAATAATAATAATAATAATAATAATTTTTTATTTTTTTAAAGTATTTTATTATAATAAAAATTATTTAAAAATTTTAATAAATTTTAAATTTAAAGTATTATAAAATTTAATTTAATTATTCTTAAAAAATAATTTTCTTTAAATAAAATAATAAATCATAAATAATTCATTATTTAATTTTCAAAAACTCGAATTGTTATATACCACCTCTATCAACAACTTTTATCCATCCGCCACCACAGAGTCTTCGGTATTCGTCATTTCAATGTCCTAACCGCATCCTAGCAAGTCACATTATGCCTACCTCCACTACATACCGCACCCTAATCTCCATTCTTTCGGAAGTCTCTCTTTGTCCTTAGAGTGGCTGCCACTACGGCATTGAATTGTCGTCACCACCTTTTTATTGTCCTCTTCTGATCCATTTTTTAGATTTATCGTTTTCCTCCTTCTCCTTCTTCTCTTTTTCAAAACCCTAAATTCTTTCTATAGTTACAACTATCTCCATTGTTGTCCCCACTGGCCTTTAGGTTTGGCTAAATTTTAATTTTAATTTTAATTTTTATTTTTTTAATTACATTTTAAGTTAACATGTAATTTTATAGTTATTTTATGTTTAGAATAATTATATATAAATTAGGGTTATGATTTTTTAATTTAATAAAGTTCTGTTTACTTTAGATCATGTAATTTTTAGGGTTTTAAAAAATTTACGATAATTAATATAATTTAAGTTTAATAAGTTAATTTATCTTAATTGGTTAGTTAGGGTTTAATTAATTTAGAGATTCGGTTACTTTAGTTCTGAAATTAGGTTAACTAGGAGAATTAGGTGACTTTATTTTTTAAATGAATTAAATTTAGTTAGTTATATTAATTTACGTTAGTTAGGGTAATTTAGGTTATTAGCTTTGAATTTAGAGAGGAAAGAATATGAGATAATAAATGGTGTAAAATAATTAGTTGGCGCAAAAATTACCTGTGATAAAATTCGATAGTAATTGTTTGTCAATTTTGTTCAATTTTTCATTATTACTATCAGATTAATTCAGCAATAAGAGTGTTGATGAATTTTATACATATTTTGATTATCCTGTAAATCTGTCAGAAGTAAGAAACTATTGACAAAGAGATGCATTCTAACAAAGTCAAGAAGACATTTGAAATCACATGTAACAAATATAGCCAAAAAGACCGTTACTACAAGACTTGCTTCAAATCCCATAAAAATCCTAATTAAAAGTCTATGACCAAGAAGAAAGAAGAGCTAGCAAAAAAAAATGTTCCATATCAGTGGGCTCTACCAACACCATACAGATATAACAAGGACTTTTGGATTCGATTTGTCCTATATAATGAAAAGGTTGGGAGTTTAAGTGACATTATATTTTGATGAGGGATTTAATTATCTATAAATAAAATGCTCAGGTGTTTAATTGATCATATTTGAATAATTATTTATACAGGTTCAGAGAATAGAGAAAAATAGTCAGAACACCAATTCTACCATAACTATCATGGATCCGATGGTGAGTAGGTTCATGATTATATCTCTCAAAGTTGTGTTCATGATCTTATCATTGTTTATATATGAATTGTATGTTATTTATAATTGTAGGCAAATAAAAAAAAATACCTAAATCAATTCCAAATGAAGGGACTTTAGTGGCACAAGGGGGTGAACTTTCATTTTTACGGTCTACTCCCCAATTAGAAGTTGTAATCTGAATCATAATTAAATTATACTATTTTATCGTTCACCCCATTTCTTTCACTCACATACTCTCTCCTACTGCTCAAGGAGGTTTATGATTTTAAATATGAAACAAAGGGAGAGAGACGACCAGAATTATCTAATAACATCTTCTAGGAGTAACAAAATGACATTGTTCATGCTCATGTGGAATAGGACAGATAGATTCCTATCATTTCTAACAAGCCATGCATGTGACTAGGCATCTAACATCTACCTCATCACCTTAACATTCTACCTTATAGCTTAACGAGATACATTAGCAAGTTTCGTTACTCCTTGATAGCGAAAATAACAAAAAGACCGCGTTGGCAGACAGAGGACAAGATTAATGGTCAAAGTGGATAATTTTTTGGTCAAAGATCATGTTGTCAGTCGAACAAATAGACAGAGACCATGTTGGTCATTACAAAAAATTATCAGAATAACGAGCGAGACCGATTTTAGCAACCAACAACTTCAGTTGCTAATAGTGATCAATCAATCTTTTTTATACCAAAAAAGATTGATCACTAAATCGGTCGCTAATTTTTAATTTCTAGTAATGGATACCTTACTCTAGAAATTTTAAATGTACGAATCAAGCATTTTATTAACTGTTTTAACAATTCCAAACAACAACAATAGTACAATTTTATGAAAAAATTTTGCTAAAGAAGAACACTGGTTAAGAAAGTATAAAAATTTTGAAAATTATTTTTTACTTTGTATTTTTAAAAAATGATATTCTTAATTAGTATTTCAAGACATTTGTTAGCAAGACCATTTTAAAACATTTGAAGCATCATGTAAGACCCGGTTAATTAACGGCTAATTAACCCATATATGAGAATTTATTCTAGAAAGCCAAAAATGATATTTTTATGGCTTAATATGATAGAGGAAATTGAGACGAGAATTTCGGTACCAATTTTATAGAATTCGGACCAAGATTGGACCGAACGGGCCAAACCGGGCCAACCGGACCCAAAGTGGGCCCTTGGCCCAACATAACTAAACCAAAACCCTAGTTTTCAGCACTCTCTCTCCTCACAACACACTCAAACACGCTGAAATTGAAGAGAGGGGAGGAAGAACACTCTCTCAAGTTCTTTCTCTCACTTGATCTTCAAACCACCATAACTTTTGATCTAGAGCTCCGATTGCCGCTCCGTTTGCGGCCACGCGTTCACCGCGGAGAGCTCTACAAAACCCATACAACTAATCTTGAGGTAAGCCACGTGTTTCTGTTCGAAATTCCAGCCCTTATTTTCGAGTTTCATGGGTAAAATGTTGAGATTTTGGGTTCTTTGATGTTATAGGACCCAACTCTCTTGAAGGAGAAGGTTAATCTTGTCTCCTTGGACCTTGGGTGTGGTAAGATTCTCAACCCTAGTGTGATTTTGTTGTTCTATGATGTTTGGGTTTTGAGATGTTGTGTATGGGTATGATGGTTGTGGCTTAGGTTGTGTATATGTGAATATTGGAGCTTGATTGGTGACTTTGAAAAGCTTGGAAAGGGTTTGGTGGTGAAAAATCTGTTCTTGGAGGTGTTGAGGCCTTGAGAGCTTGTGGATAAGTGGTTTGGAAGTGCTCCGGGGGAGCTTGGGAAAATCGGCTAAGGTATGGTTTCGGTTTCCCGTATCTAATATGTAATGTGGTAGGAAATACTTAGGCTAGAGGCCCTAAGATAGGCATTGAATTGTTGATGTTGTTGAATGATTGAGATATATGATGTGGTCATATATGTGATGATGATTATTAAGGCCTTAGTGGTATGATGTATGAGAAATATGCATGTTGTGATATATACTTGATGATTGGTTATGGTTGAATTGTGGGTTGAACCATGTTGATGGTGAGTATGATGTTGATTGTGTACAATAATAATTTATTGGAATTGGTGTTGTTGAGAATTGGCATGAGGAATAGTATATGATATGTCAATGTGTTTGAGTTTGAGCCACTTGGGTGAAGTGGGGTAAAATGATGAGATAGTGATTTTGGTAATTTGTGGTAATGTGTGTCAATGTGTGAGTTGAGGAGGCTTGATGTTGAATTTGATATATTTTGATTGATTTCAAAGAAAAGGGATGAACTTGGCATGTTTTGATTGGTTTTGAAAAGAGTTGGAAATGGCTTGTTTTGAAATTGGCACTTTGTGGTTTTGTATGAAAATATGGTTTTTGGGCACACTTTGGCGGGACATAACTTGGATTACGGATCTCCGTTTTGTACCAAATCTGTTTAGAAATGAAACTGGATCCGGGATGTCCATGCCGTTCAAAGAACGGGTGAAAAACGATTTAAAATGAGGAAGTTATGTCCGTTGGAAGATTGGGGTTTAAATCTGTGAATTCTGCAGCTTTTAACTTAGAAAATTTTTAGCAGAATGACCCCTTGCGCGTGGGCGCACCTGGCGCGTACGCGCCGATCTTCCAGAAAGCGCCATCCACGCGTGCGCGTGATGTGCGCGGGTGCGCCGATTGTGCTGCACCCAATGCCTAGCCATTTTCCAGAGAGTTATGCCAGAACTGTGCCAGTGTTGTGCCTGGGGCACGAGAACACCCGCGCGTACGCATGGTTGGCGCGTGCGCGTCGATTGGCAAATCTTTAATCCACGCGTTAGCGTGCATGACGCTTGTGCGTCGATGAGTTTTTGAGGCCATCCACGCGTGCGCGTGGAGTGCGCGTACGCGTGGCCCTGTTTTCATCCCAAAGTTGATTTTTTGAGTTTTAAAAGCCAAATCTCATACTTCTAAGCCTCCGATCTTACCATTTATGTCTTAAATCATTATGACATGCCTAGCTATTAAAAAGGGGCTAGTGAATGAGGTAACTTGCGAGTGAAGCAAGGGAAAAAAATGAATGATCAATGAGGATCAAGATGATTATGTGAGATGCGGAAGTTGGTGGTGGAAGTGCTTGTTAAGCCATGGGCCGAAAGGCTATAATTGCTAATGAAACGGCTGGTTATGGATTTAACCGTGAGCCGGAAAGGCTGTGTATAATATGAATATTGGCTGGTTCTGGACTGAACCGTGAGCCGGATGGCTGATATGGATATTGATCCATGGATGAGAATTCATGCATGCTTATGCTGAATTATTGATAATTGAGATTTGCACTTCCACTATCAGAGGCACGAGATCCCTGGGAGGAAGCAGTGGCTAGCCACCACGTGCTCCAGGTGGAGGCTCGAGACTCTGTTGACCCTATGTCGTAAGTGTGGCCGGGCACTGTGAAAGACCCGGATGAGCTCGCCCCCGAAATATTCACCAGTGAGGGTGATGGATATGGATCATGTTTATGATCAAGTTTATAACGAGTATAACTCGAGTTGGGGATGCGCGACAGAGGGACAGTCCAATGGTTAGCTACCAGGACTTGTCGGGTTGGCTCTATAACCGACAGATGATATCATCAGCCACTAGGGACAGGCATTCATCATATGCATACTATGTGAATTGTTTGAGATTGCCTATTTGACTGCATATTACTTGCTAATTGTCTAAATGTCTTAACTGCTCCTATTTGTATATTCTTTGTCTGATATAACTGTGTTTGCTATAATATACTCCTGCTGGTGGTTGGGAGGTTTGAAGGAATTGGAAAAGGGAAGTATTAGTTAGACTGAAGAATCTTTAGTCAGATACCCTTATATGGTTTAGCTTGTTTATAAGCTTTGATATTATCTGGAGGAAGTTCTAGGATTGCCTTTGGCTTTCCTCTATTATTATGTATTATATATGTGGAAGCTGTTACCGTGCTGGGGACCTCTGGTTCTCACCCATGCGGATTTTGTGGTTTTCAGATGCAGGACGCGAGGCTTCTCGTTGAGGCATGCTGGAGACTTCTGGATTAGCGAAGATCCTTTGTTCTTGGGACTCTGTTTTGGTTTATATATCTTGTTTAGATACTTTTATCTCCATTAAATAATACAAACTGTGATGACTCCTTCTAGAGGGGATTTTGGAGAATAGGTTGTATGTATTTGTGTCCCTTTGGGTTTCCTTTGGGGTTTCCTTATTTTATTATATGTATATATTATTATGCTCGGACCGGTTATCTTTGCAGCCGGATCTTGAGTCTTGATATTCCCGTTTTTGACACTCTTTATATATATGATCTTGCGTTAGCTTATCCTTTGCTCGTTACGTTATCGATCGGAGTGTTGCGCGTTCGAGTTACGGTTTTTGTTTACCCCTTTTTCTACAAAGGCTCCTAGTTATAATCAATTATTCATACTACTATACGTACTAAATTTTTGTTTTAGAGGTCGTAATACCTTGCCATCTCTGAATTATGACTTAAGCATAAGACTCTGTATGGTAGGGTGTTACATTATGGTATCAGAGCAGTTCGTTCCTATAGAGCCTGAGGGATGGACTGACTATGCTTCTGTGCATTCTCTGTGTGTGTGTTATGTGCTATTAGTATATCTGCTTGATATAATTGGCATAAACGTTCATGAGCATGCATTTGGGACTTTGAAGCACTAGACTTCCGATATTGAGACTGATCAACTTAATATCGATTGTTGGGTGTGTATAGGAACCAGATGGCGCCTCGTGGACGCGGTAGAGGCCGTGGGAGAGGACATACGAATGCTCGTGCGCTGGAGACTAATCCTAATGACCCGGTGAACTTTATGGCTGCGTTGGAGAACATGGCTGCTGCTATGCAAGCCACTGCTGAGGCTCTTGGTCAACAGATGAACAACCATGGTAATGATGGAGGTGGAGTTCAGGGTCCGATGACCTTGGCAAACTTTTTGAAGGTTAATCCACCTAAGTTCAAGGGAACTACTAGCCCGACTGAGGCTGATACATGGTTTCAGGCTATAGAGCGAGCATTACAAGCACAAGTGGTACCTGAAGGACAGCGTGTCGAGTTTGCCACTTATATGCTCACCGGTGAAGCGTCGCATTGGTGGCAAGGCATCCGACGTCTTCTGCAGCAGGGTGATGACTATATCACCTGGAATGTCTTTCAAGAAGAGTTCTATAAGAAGTACTTTCCGACTTCTGCTAGGACGGCTAAGGAACTTGAATTGTTACAGCTGAAGCAGGGTACTATGTCCATATCAGAGTATACTGACAAGTTTGAGGAGCTGTTCAGGTTCTCTCGTATGTGCCAAGGGACTCCGGTGGAATATGAGGAATGGAAGTGTGTTAAGTATGAAGGAGGACTCCGGAGTGATATCTTCAGTTCAGTAGGACCAATGGAGATTAGGACTTTCTCCGAATTAGTGAACAAGTGTAGGGTTGCTGAGGAGTGTGTGAAAAGGGCAACCGCTGAGAAAGGGAGTCACAAAGGTTCATTTCCACAGAACCGAGGGAAGGGCTTTGCACCTAGAGGTCCGTCTTTCAAGAGGGGAAGCTCTTTCAGGAGGCCCAACAACAACAACAATTTCCAAGGGAAGAAGTTTGGGAAGCAACCCCAGAATGAACAAGCTTGTACTAGGTGTGGGGGTCACCAACCGGGAGTACCATGCAAGGCCGGATGGGGTTTGTGCTACAATTGTGGAAAGGCGGGGCATAAAGCCGCAAGTTGTCCAGAGAAGCAAAAGCAAGGTGCTGGGAAAGCACAACAGACTGGTCGGGTGTTCACTACCTCAGCTGTGGGTGCAGAGGGATCCGAGACACTCATTCGAGGTAACTGTGAAATGGCTGGTCAAACTTTAAATGCTTTATTTGATTCGGGAGCATCGCATTCATTCGTTGCATTTGAGAAAGCCCATGAGTTAGGGTTGAAGATCATAACCTTAGGTTATGACTTAAAAGTGTATAATGCTACCCATGAAGCTATGGTAACTAGACTAGGATGCCCGAAAGTTTCCTTTAGGTTTAAGCAGCGTGATTTTGTTCATAATTTAGTCTGCTTGCCGATGATCGGTCTTGATCTTATCTTGGGATTGGATTGGTTATCTAAGAACCATGTCCTGCTTGATTGTTCTACAAAGTCGGTGTACTTTATGCCGGAAGATACAGAAGGGCCGGTCGTGGTGAATAATTATTACTTGAATTCGATGATGGTGAACTGTTCCGGAACCGAATGTCAGGGTATCATGTTGTTAACCGCGGGTGTTTCGGGTGATGATCAAAGGTTGGATCAGATTCCGGTAGTGTGTGAGTTTCCGGAAGTGTTTCCCGATGATATTGAGGAATTTCCACCTAACCGAGAGGTCGAGTTTGCTATTGAATTGGTGCCTGGGGCGGGACCAATCTCAAGTGCTCCTTATAGGATGTCACCGTTAGAGATGGCCGAGCTAAAGTCTCAGTTAGAGGAATTGTTGGGTAAGAACTTTATCCGACCAAGTGTTTCCCCGTGGGGTGCTCCAGTGTTACTGGTAAAGAAGAAAGATGGAAGTATGCGGCTCTGTGTGGATTACAGGCAGCTGAACAAGGTCACCATAAAGAATAAGTACCCATTGCCGAGGATTGATGATCTCATGGATCAGTTACAAGGAGCTGGGGTTTTCTCTAAGATCGATTTGCGATCTGGTTATCACCAGATAAGGGTGAGGGGTGAGGATATCCCTAAAACCGCTTTCAGGACTCGTTATGGTCATTACGAGTACACTGTAATGTCCTTTGGGTTGACGAACGCTCCTGCAGTATTCATGGATTACATGAATAGAGTGTTCCGTCCGTTTCTGGATAAATTCGTGGTTGTCTTCATTGACGATATACTAATTTACTCCAAGACTGAAGAAGAGCATGCGGAACACTTGCGGACCGTGTTGCAGATTTTAAAGGAGAAGAAACTCTATGCGAAACTGTCTAAGTGTGAGTTCTGGAAGAGCGAGGTGAAGTTTTTGGGTCACGTGGTGAGTAAGAAGGGAATAGCCGTAGATCCAACCAAGGTAGAAGCTGTGATGGATTGGAAGCAACCAACCACAGTAACTGAGATAAGGAGTTTTCTGGGTTTAGCTGGCTATTACCGAAGGTTCATCAAAGGCTTTTCGCAATTAGCCTTGCCGTTGACAAAGTTAACTCGCAAAGACACTCCGTTTGTTTGGACTCCTGAGTGCGAGGAGAGCTTTCAGACATTGAAGAAAAAGTTGACCACTGCAGCTGTGTTAGTGTTACCTGAGCCGAACGAGCCTTTTGAGGTGTACTGTGATGCATCGTTAAAGGGCCTAGGGTGCGTGCTGATGCAGCATCATAATGTGGTGGCGTATGCCTCACGACAATTGAGACCTCACGAAGTTAGTTATCCTACGCACGATTTGGAACTCGCTGCGGTTGTGTTTGCCTTGAAGGTATGGAGGCATTATCTCTATGGGGTTAAGTTCCAAGTCTTTTCCGATCACAAGAGCTTGAAATACCTCTTTGATCAGAAAGAGCTTAATATGAGGCAAAGGAGGTGGATGGAATTGTTGAAAGACTATGACTTTGAGTTAAATTACCATCCTGGAAAGGCGAATATAGTGGCGGATGCGTTAAGTCGAAAGTCGTTATATGCGTCTTGGATGATGCTTCAAGAGGAGAAGTTGCTCAAGGGATTCGAGAGTCTAAAAATTGGTGCTCGAGAAGTATCTGGAACCTTGTGTTTGAGCCGATTAGAAATCTCGAGTGACTTTAAGTCCGAACTCCTAAAGGCCCATGAAAATGATGAAGCGTTATGGAAGGTGTTACCGGCTATCGAGCAAGGAAAACAGTGGAGAGTGTCGGAAGAAAAAGATGGGTTATGGAGATTCAAGGGTAGGATCATTGTGCCGGATGTTGGCACTTTGAGGCAAGATATCTTAAAGGAGGCACACAAAAGCGGATTCTCCATTCACCCGGGAAGTACTAAGATGTACCATGATTTAAAGGCGATGTTTTGGTGGCCGGGTATGAAGAATGATGTGGCGGAATATGTTTCAAAGTGCTTAACTTGTCAAAAGGTAAAGATTGAACATCAAAGACCTTCCGGGATGTTGCAACCCTTAGAGGTTCCGCAATGGAAGTGGGAAAGTATTGCAATGGACTTTGTGTCGGGATTGCCAAGGACTAGGACCGGTTTTGATGCTATCTGGGTGATCGTGGACCGACTGACGAAGTCAGCTCACTTTTTACCCGTTCGGATGACTTACACCCTTGAGGAGCTAGCTCGGTTATACATAAAGGAGATTGTGAGACTCCATGGTGTACCTGCTACTATAATCTCTGATAGAGATCCTCGTTTCACTTCGAGGTTCTGGGGTGCATTTCAGAAAGCTTTTGGAACTCGATTAAGCTTGAGTACAGCGTACCATCCTCAAACAGATGGTCAATCCGAGAGGACGATCCAAACACTAGAGGATATGTTGAGAGCTTGTGTTTTGGACCAACTGGCGAGTTGGGATCGGTATATGCCGTTAGTAGAGTTTGCATACAATAATAGTTACCATGCGAGCATCGGAATGGCTCCGTATGAGGCTTTGTATGGGAGAAAATGTCAATCTCCACTATGTTGGTATGAAGCTGGAGAGAAAGGCTTGTTGGGGCCGGAAATGATAGCTGAGACCACTGAACAAGTCAAAAAGATCCGAGATAGGATGCTTACGGCGCAGAGTCGTCAAAAGAGTTACGCCGATCAAAGGCGGAAGCCCTTAGAATTTGAGGCAGGAGATCATGTTTTCCTGAAAGTTACTCCGACCACAGGAGTAGGTAGAGCGATTAAAGCAAAGAAGTTGAATCCTCGATACATTGGTCCATTTCAGATCTTGGAGAGGATTGGGCCGGTGGCGTATCGGGTGGCTTTACCACCCCATCTTTCAAACCTGCACGACGTATTTCACGTGTCGCAGCTTCGAAAGTACACTCCTGATGCTAGCCATGTGTTAGAACCCGAATCGGTTCAGTTAAGAGAAGATTTGACGCTTCCAGTGGCTCCAGTCAGAATTGATGATACTAGTATCAAACGGTTGCGTGGAAAAGAGGTTTCATTAGTCAAAGTGGCTTGGAGTCGAGGCGGTGTTGAGGAACACACTTGGGAACTTGAGTCGGAGATGCGAACGGATTATCCGCACTTATTCTCAGGTAATTGAATTTGAATTTGAATTTTGTGGGCAAAATTCCCAATTAGGTGGGTAGAATGTAAGACCCGGTTAATTAACGGCTAATTAACCCATATATGAGAATTTATTCTAGAAAGCCAAAAATGATATTTTTATGGCTTAATATGATAGAGGAAATTGAGACGAGAATTTCGGTACCAATTTTATAGAATTCGGACCAAGATTGGACCGAACGGGCCAAACCGGGCCAACCGGACCCAAAGTGGGCCCTTGGCCCAACATAACTAAACCAAAACCCTAGTTTTCAGCACTCTCTCTCCTCACAACACACTCAAACACGCTGAAATTGAAGAGAGGGGAGGAAGAACACTCTCTCAAGTTCTTTCTCTCACTTGATCTTCAAACCACCATAACTTTTGATCTAGAGCTCCGATTGCCGCTCCGTTTGCGGCCACGCGTTCACCGCGGAGAGCTCTACAAAACCCATACAACTAATCTTGAGGTAAGCCACGTGTTTCTGTTCGAAATTCCAGCCCTTATTTTCGAGTTTCATGGGTAAAATGTTGAGATTTTGGGTTCTTTGATGTTATAGGACCCAACTCTCTTGAAGGAGAAGGTTAATCTTGTCTCCTTGGACCTTGGGTGTGGTAAGATTCTCAACCCTAGTGTGATTTTGTTGTTCTATGATGTTTGGGTTTTGAGATGTTGTGTATGGGTATGATGGTTGTGGCTTAGGTTGTGTATATGTGAATATTGGAGCTTGATTGGTGACTTTGAAAAGCTTGGAAAGGGTTTGGTGGTGAAAAATCTGTTCTTGGAGGTGTTGAGGCCTTGAGAGCTTGTGGATAAGTGGTTTGGAAGTGCTCCGGGGGAGCTTGGGAAAATCGGCTAAGGTATGGTTTCGGTTTCCCGTATCTAATATGTAATGTGGTAGGAAATACTTAGGCTAGAGGCCCTAAGATAGGCATTGAATTGTTGATGTTGTTGAATGATTGAGATATATGATGTGGTCATATATGTGATGATGATTATTAAGGCCTTAGTGGTATGATGTATGAGAAATATGCATGTTGTGATATATACTTGATGATTGGTTATGGTTGAATTGTGGGTTGAACCATGTTGATGGTGAGTATGATGTTGATTGTGTACAATAATAATTTATTGAAATTGGTGTTGTTGAGAATTGGCATGAGGAATAGTATATGATATGTCAATGTGTTTGAGTTTGAGCCACTTGGGTGAAGTGGGGTAAAATGATGAGATAGTGATTTTGGTAATTTGTGGTAATGTGTGTCAATGTGTGAGTTGAGGAGGCTTGATGTTGAATTTGATATATTTTGATTGATTTCAAAGAAAAGGGATGAACTTGGCATGTTTTGATTGGTTTTGAAAAGAGTTGGAAATGGCTTGTTTTGAAATTGGCACTTTGTGGTTTTGTATGAAAATATGGTTTTTGGGCACACTTTGGCGGGACATAACTTGGACTACGGATCTCCGTTTTGTACCAAATCTGTTTAGAAATGAAACTGGATCCGGGATGTCCATGCCGTTCAAAGAACGGGTGAAAAACGATTTAAAATGAGGAAGTTATGTCCGTTGGAAGATTGGGGTTTAAATCTGTGAATTCTGCAGCTTTTAACTTAGAAAATTTTTAGCAGAATGACCCCTTGCGCGTGGGCGCACCTGGCGCGTACGCGCCGATCTTCCAGAAAGCGCCATCCACGCGTGCGCGTGATGTGCGCGGGCGCGCTGATTGTGCTGCACCCAATGCCTAGCCATTTTCCAGAGAGTTATGCCAGAACTGTGCCAGTGTTGTGCCTGGGGCACGAGAACACCCGCGCATACGCATGGTTGGCGCGTGCGCGTCGATTGGCAAATCTTTAATCCACGCGTTAGCGTGCATGACGCTTGCGCGTCGATGAGTTTTTGAGGCCATCCACGCGTGCGCGTGGAGTGCGCGTACGCGTGGCCCTGTTTTCATCCCAAAGTTGATTTTTTGAGTTTTAAAAGCCAAATCTCATACTTCTAAGCCTCCGATCTCACCATTTATGTCTTAAATCATTATGACATGCCTAGCTATTAAAAAGGGGCTAGTGAATGAGGTAACTTGCGAGTGAAGCAAGGGAAAAAAATGAATGATCAATGAGGATCAAGATGATTATGTGAGATGCGGAAGTTGGTGGTGGAAGTGCTTGTTAAGCCATGGGCCGAAAGGCTATAATTGCTAATGAAACGGCTGGTTATGGATTTAACCGTGAGCCGGAAAGGCTGTGTATAATATGAATATTGGCTGGTTCTGGACTGAACCGTGAGCCGGATGGCTGATATGGATATTGATCCATGGATGAGAATTCATGCATGCTTATGCTGAATTATTGATAATTGAGATTTGCACTTCCACTATCAGAGGCACGAGATCCCTGGGAGGAAGCAGTGGCTAGCCACCACGTGCTCCAGGTGGAGGCTCGAGACTCTGTTGACCCTATGTCGTAAGTGTGGCCGGGCACTGTGAAAGACCCGGATGAGCTCGCCCCCGAAATATTCACCAGTGAGGGTGATGGATATGGATCATGTTTATGATCAAGTTTATAACGAGTATAACTCGAGTTGGGGATGCGCGACAGAGGGACAGTCCAATGGTTAGCTACCAGGACTTGTCGGGTTGGCTCTATAACCGACAGATGATATCATCAGCCACTAGGGACAGGCATTCATCATATGCATACTATGTGAATTGTTTGAGATTGCCTATTTGACTGCATATTACTTGCTAATTGTCTAAATGTCTTAACTGCTCCTATTTGTATATTCTTTGTCTGATATAACTGTGTTTGTTATAATATACTCCTGCTGGTGGTTGGGAGGTTTGAAGGAATTGGAAAAGGGAAGTATTAGTTAGACTGAAGAATCTTTAGTCAGATACCCTTATATGGTTTAGCTTGTTTATAAGCTTTGATATTATCTGGAGGAAGTTCTAGGATTGCCTTTGGCTTTCCTCTATTATTATGTATTATATATGTGGAAGCTGTTACCGTGCTGGGGACCTCTGGTTCTCACCCATGCGGATTTTGTGGTTTTCAGATGCAGGACGCGAGGCTTCTCGTTGAGGCATGCTGGAGACTTCTGGATTAGCGAAGATCCTTTGTTCTTGGGACTCTGTTTTGGTTTATATATCTTGTTTAGATACTTTTATCTCCATTAAATAATACAAACTGTGATGACTCCTTCTAGAGGGGATTTTGGAGAATAGGTTGTATGTATTTGTGTCCCTTTGGGTTTCCTTTGGGGTTTCCTTATTTTATTATATGTATATATTATTATGCTCGGACCGGTTATCTTTGCAGCCGGATCTTGAGTCTTGATATTCCCGTTTTTGACACTCTTTATATATATGATCTTGCGTTAGCTTATCCTTTGCTCGTTACGTTATCGATCGGAGTGTTGCGCGTTCGAGTTACGGTTTTTGTTTACCCCTTTTTCTACAAAGGCTCCTAGTTATAATCAATTATTCATACTACTATACGTACTAAATTTTTGTTTTAGAGGTCGTAATACCTTGCCATCTCTGAATTATGACTTAAGCATAAGACTCTGTATGGTAGGGTGTTACACATCAAGCTACACATTAATTTTTTTTTAAGAAATCAATTTCATGCAAGAGTATAGTTAGGAGGGTTATTGACTTGAGTAGACCCAAAAACTCATAGGATTTAAAGTTTCTTTTTAGAAAAAATCATATTCATATTTTGGTTCGGTGCCCTTTTTGGAACTTGGCTCAACTTGGCTTTGAAATATATCATTCTTGAAAGAATAAATCACCAAAAAAGAAAAAAAACTTAGAGAAACTATCCAAAAAGAGCTGATAAAAATAACTATAAAAAATGAAAACGACAAAAAAAATTTCAAAAGATAAATTAAAAAATTAAATTGATAAAAATAATCAAACAGCAAACCTCGTTAAATCTTCATTCTATATAATTAAAGTAGAAATATATAGGTAACAAAAACGTCAAGTTTGTTAGAAGTTTCAACTAATGATTGTTAAAACATTAAAGGTTTTAATAAAAGGATGGGCAAAATTGAAATTGTTTGAAAATGTCGAAGACAAAAGTAATTAAAACGGTTTAAAGTTTTGAGAGCAAAATTAAAAATTTCTTTAAAATGTTGGAGGCATTTTTTCATACTTTTTCCTTGTTTAATACTATGTTAATTTCAATTTTTTTTTTCAATTGCTTAGACTATACAGCATTTTGTCTGTATTTTCTTTGGTGATTTAATTTTGTTTATATTTTGTTTATAATTTAATCCCCAGAACAACTTATCATAAATTATTTATTCAATTTTCATTATTTTTTCCAGTTCTAATCTAAGCAGAATGGTTGGTATTCTGCTAATATTTTTGGTCCAAATCAAAAAGGAACATGGAATTCTTGTTTGTAAGAAAATATATCCAGAGACAATGATATGTCAAGGAACTAGGTATATATAACATTAAGGATTCAAAGTTTAATATTTTAAAATAATTAATAACAAATAGATAAGACTGATAACAACTAATAATATTATTTTTATTAATATATATATTTTTTATGTAATTTTTATAATTAAAAAATTTAAAAATTACTAATATTTCTTAATTCTTTATACAACAAATTTAATATATGAAAAAGATAACAAAAAATAAAAAAATTAAACGTTCTATGTCAATTATCCAAAAAATAACGAGGTTTTTAATAAAAAAAAATCTATCAATTTAAGCTAGCAACTAATAAAAAAAATTAGTAATTTAACATGTTAGGTGAGTATGCTCCATTAATTCTAAAAAGAAATCATTAACAAAAGAACTAACTAGACTCATAAAATTAAAAATAAAAAAAAAACGGAATTTACCTAGTAATTCTTCGAAAACATTGTCTGGATCATAATGAATATTCACTCTAAATTATTTCTCTATCATATATTATTGCACAATAGATCTGTATGGTACATTTTTTAACAAATGAAATAATTATACATTTTACCAATCTTACACATAGTTAAAATTTAAATAAAAATAAGCTTTTACAACACACATAAAATATATTCTAGAATCACATAAGTATTTTTGACGTTTTATACTTTTATGAAAACGGAAATTATACGATAAATTAATTATTTATATTCTTATTTATTATATCAATTTTAGATAAATTTTATGTCAATTTTTTTATTATTTATTATAAAATAGAATATACAATTATTTTAATAATTCAATCAATATAATAGTTAATAATAAATGAGTTTTATGTGAATTATGATATTCAATTTAAATTAAATATACTTAAGACTTAACATAATTCTAATAATATAATATGCTAATAATTTTTTTAAATTAGAGTGAAAAGATTAAAATGATATATCTTTTATTTAATTTTTATAAATAAAAAATTAAAAAATTAGTAATATTTTTCAATTCTTACACAATAAATTTAATCAATATATATGAAATATAAAAAAATAAAAAATTATAAATATCACTGATATAATTATCTCAAAAGACAATAAGATTTCAAAAAAATCTATTAATCTAAATTGGTACTTAACAGACATATCAGTAGTTTATTATGCCACATAGGTATGTTCTGTTAAGCCTAGAAAAATGTCATTTACAGATGGACTAAACAATCTCACGAAGTTAAAGATCAAGAATTAAAAAAAAAAAAGGATTTATTATTATTAAGAGTCTCATTGTCTTTCAAAATAATTATGAGATGCTGTTTAGAGTTTTTTTTAATAATTTATTATAATTATTTCATATAACATAACCTTAATAATTTTATAATTACATATTTATTATACTAAAATTATACAATTATTTTAATAATAATTAATAAAATATTAAATAAAATAATTTTAGACTATTTAAACTGATTTTTTATTGTCTTTTAAATAATATTCTATTTCATTGATAATAATATGTAAAATGAAGTCAATATCGATGGTCAAATATTTGATGCACTTCCAAATTAGTAATCTTCTCAATAATTATGAGAATATATATATATATATATATATTAGAAGCATCTAATTTTATTAATTTAATATGTAAATACATTAATATTTAAATCTTACCATCAATATACGTTCATGCATCTCTACACAATTATTTTAGATGAAAACACAATATGTTTGATATGAAATGCATATATAAATACAAACCGTTCCAAGAGATTATTATCAAGAGTTCATATGAAAAAATATTAATCACCATGTTAGATGTTTGTTCCTATCATCATTCACTGCCTTATCTACATATACAACTTTCAACTATAATGATCTTCAAATTGATCATCATATCAAGTCAATAAAGTACCAAAGGATTAGATTATTTTTGTTTTTATTGTTGTTATATGATTTTAATAATAACCGATTCTGGGAATTCATAACTGCAATAACGAAAACAAACCTCTGCATTGTTGGGTGATGATATCGCAGGAGATTATTTTAATATTTTTTTTACAAGCTCCACCATAGTTTTTAGGATTTTATGTTGTTCTTAAATGTTATAGTGAGCTCAAGTAAAAATAAATGAGATTTAATTTTGATACATCTTATTGATTCAAAGTGAAGTTCTTCGATTATATAAATCTTCCAGAACCAATGTGCTATTTGAACGTTAGCAAATGAGATCCAATTGATGTATATACAATGATATAGTGTATTAAATTGGGAAAAGTATCCTTTCATATTTTTAGTTATAGACAAGTAAAAAGTGAGATCTAATATATGTTATAATAGTGTATTAAATTTGAAACTTTTCCTATTTTTTACTTTTATTTTTTATATGTAATGAATGCCTCTTTTAGATTTGGTGTTATCGTAAAATCACATTTATTCTAAAAATTGAAATTAACAAGAGAAGATACATAATTATTTATATTTTTAAAAAATTTGTGTCTCAAAATTTATCATTTTTGTATTTTTTATAATGTTTTTTATTTCCGATATTAACATATATTTTTTTATCATCAAATTAAATAGAGAAGTGTCCGAGAATATGTGAGAATATTATTTCTATTTTAACTATTAATAAAAGAAATAGATGGAGTATGGGGGATTCGAATTGCGCCTTGTACATGCAGCAACCTATTAGCTAGCGGCAAACCCTTAAATGGATCGGAGTTCAGTACCACAATGGATTAGTCCTAGCCCTGTCGATCAAGTTGTGGGATACCGTGGAAAACAAAAAAAAAAATAGATGGAAGCGCAAAGACCAGTTTACATTTTATTGCATACATAATTAAATCAAATAAAAGACATAACAATTTTTTTTAAAAATTGGTTGAACTTAATTAACTTATAATCATGTACTATGGAGTATAGATTTAATCTATTAGACACCTATTATTTTGTTAAAATTCTAAAATTTACACTAAAAATATTTAATCTTAATGACACATTTTTTATACATATACTTGTATGATATTTATATTTTGTAAATAGTAAAAATTAAACGGTATTTACAAATTTATAATATTATTATTATTAATATTATTTTTAATAATAAAATAATTAACAGTTATTAACCGTTTAGCATGGTAAAAATAATAACAGTAATTCTTTATGCGTTGAACCATTGTATTGTTTGACAAAAAAATATCTTTTTGAGTGTATTTCATAAATGAAACAACATGTACATTGATAAGACATGTTTGTTAAATTTAAAATTCATTGAAAAAGTCTTAATCATTAAATAATTATATGACTTTTGATTACTACCCATAATATATGAATGTTTTAAAGTCTGCAACAAAAGAAAATAAAAAAGTGCGCTTTTAATTTTCTTGTACAAGAAATTTAAAATTTTTTTATTATTCTTAATTAAAAAATTCATTAATTTCATTGTATTTTGAGAAAATATTATTGTCATCAATCCTATACAATTAAATATAGGGACAAATATATATCTTTCTAAAAAAAAACAATCTAATCGCTTTTTGAAATCATCTTTATATACTCTTATAAATTTGAATGGATCTCAAATTTATATACTCTTTATATTGATCATTTTAAAATTTGAATGGATCTCAAATTTAAAGGTAGATCATCAAATATTATTAAAAGACTCTTTTGTTAAAATTACATTCGAAAAGATCAAACTAATAAAAATTTTCTAAAAAATTTAAAACCAGAACATATTCCGAAAATTATTTTTTATATATAAATATCAAATAGTGAATAACAAAAATCTTCAAATATTGTATACGTAAATGTATAGCATGAATAAATTTTACATATTATAATATCTAAAATTGGAAGTTGTGCAGAATTGTGTAATCTATTATAAAGAAAAAGATCTAACGTCTAGGTGGATAATTAGACATATATTTTATGATGGGTATCAATTAAAGAAATACATTAAAAAAAATAAAAATATAGCACAAGAATCAATAGGGATATGTCGAAGGGGATAAAAATATATGCAAAATTCCAAAGTATTAATAAGGATGTATTTTTTTCCTTTTTTCAAAAATAAAAGATTACATATGGCTGGATCCGACAAAGATTTGAACATTAAAAGAAACATGAATATAAAAATGAAATTAAAATAATAAGGAAAAAAAAAAAACATACTCATAACATGCAATGTAAATTATCTATGCTTCTGGAAGAAATAAATTTGTAATAAATGTATTTTGTGAATAGATTTCAACCATTTTACAATTGACACGCTATTTATTTAATTTATAGGATTAATGATAAAATTAATCACTAAAAGATGGTTTGTTCCTCGAATTCATTCTCAAAAAATTTTTTCAATCAAATTAATCTATAAAAAATTTAAAATTAATTGCATTTGTTCTTTTGTTAATAAATTAATATTTTTCATTAACAATTGACACTGACATCAAGAATATCTCCTCAACCTTCATAAATTATTAATCTCATAACAGTTCACCCTTAAACACATTTAAGGAAGAAGCAAAAATATCTCAAAATATAAACATATATACGGTTCTCAAATACTTTGATTGTCATATGCGTAAGGATGCCAAGGTAGAAGTGTGAGTGCAAAGCAAACGCTACAGGGTAGGCTCAATGCAAAAGGTGACATGGGTCAAACATGTGATAGTAAGGTAAGACATTGAAGGCTATAAAACAGGATGGAGTTAAAACGACGTGCTCAACCTCCGCACACTAATCTCATATCAACCTCAAAGTTTCAACTTTCCAACTCCATCAAGCACTTTACAACCCCAAATTGATCACAAGCCTGACAACCGCAAATCCGTTCGCGAGGAACAATACACCCATAACTCATGCCGTTGCATACCTACCGCTTCAACTTCCGCATACACATATCACGTCTTAAAGCACTAACGCATCATGTTACTACGTCTATAAGTCGCACGTGATATCAAAACAATTCTCGAGTCTACTCAGAAGAGTACGAGATCTTAGAAAGGAGAGACGAATGTCAAAGACAATACTCATAGATTTGAAAGAATATATCCAATTCAAAATAAACAAGGACACTCAAGCAATGAAGTTTGCTAGACTCAATTCAATTGACAACTTCAAAGATAACCCTTGGATCAAAGAAGTTCAATAGGATCAACAAGAAGATAACCAGCGCATCAGCTTGAAACAAACTCAAACTGAGTCGATGAAGTATGAGGTTTACAGAAGAGAATATTTCAAACCCAAGGCAAAGCTCACAGAACTCAAGAGCACGATTAAAATACCTCCGAATACTTTGTTCATAAAAGAATCGAAAACTTGCGAAAAAATCATTTCGCAGTCTGGAAGAAAGTCAAGTAATAAACATTCTTCAAGAGAGTAACAAAAGTATAAACGTGACTTTGCTATAATACAACTTCATGTTGAAACAGATCATGTAGAATTTTAAAAACAAGGTGCACACAAGTTTGGTTAAAAGATAAAATATTTCCTCAAATATTTTAGAAAGATAATTAGGTGCACAGCTTAACCAAAGGCAATCATAAAACTCAAAAAAGAAATCAAATGCTTGTTCAAAAATTCCCAAGGTTCATATTCAAACAAGCGTGTATAAAATCATGGCAAAGACGAAAGAGAAAATTAAACTCTTTTTAGAAAGGAAATTCCGAGGTAGAAATTTGCTTACAATCTGGTAAGGAAATAGGTGGTGCGTTACAAACAAACCAATTTCCACTAAACAAGGGAGCTTTTCCAAAACCTCATTTAAAATGGCGCATGCCAACTTTAAATTAATTTCGTCAAAATTGGACAATGGTTTCAATCTCAATCAAGCAACAGAAAATAAATTCCGTTTAATATTTCTTCAAAGAGAAATCAAAATTCCTTTAAAAGGTTCAAAACAAGACTCCAAAAGTGTTCTTGAAATCACCATCTCAGAAGATCATTCAAGAAGTTTGAGATGCACTAAAAAGGAGTCAAGCCTTGCAAGAAAGGATCTTAATTTAAAGTAGTTCAAACAAGATCCACTAGACATGAAACATCAAACAAGTTTTAAATTGATCCAAAAGAATACAAAAGTCATAGAAAAAGACAACTCAATCATTTGTAATTTCTCAATGATAAATCTTTGACTAAAAACTCTTGTAAAGACAATGAGGGAATAAACAATGCACAAAATTGAAACAAATCAAGCTGACTCATAATAGAATGAGATTCATGAGAAAATAAAAACCAAGATCAATGGTAACGTTCACGAGGTGTAAAAGGGCAGTTAAAAACAAAGCCAATCACGACACCTATGGAGATGGAAGGCTTAAGAGAAACTTTAGTCCCTTCATAAGAAGAAAGCTATGAGTTCAACATTTTCAAAGAACAATGGCATAAACTATGTAGTCAGCTAAATCAAACTCAATTCAAAATAAGTTAAGCGAAGTTTACCAAACGAAACTCAACCGGGATAAAAGCAAGAAATCCCCTTTCTTTCCAGAATCTTGAAAAATACTCAAAATACATAATCAATTGAAAATGTGCATTGGGACTATAGTAAAATTACTAGAAAGTCAATTTACTTTAAAAGTAAGTGCAATTCCGTAAACCAGTAAAAGTACAGGCGAGGTATTAGAAAGAAATAGTTGTTAAACTGTATAAGTAATCTCAAAGTTTCATATATAGATAAGTATATATCTAATCAATAGCAAATTTTTTTTTACAAAACTTCAAAATTAGCTGTAATCACTGTCAAATAAGAGGAAAACTGAATCAACAATTTCTCAAAGAATGGACTCAGAACCTGGAGTTAAAAGACACAGCGCGTTAAGACAAGTTCAAAGCTATATCAAAGAATACTTGAATCAAGAAGAACTCAAATAGAGGAAGACAGATGCATCAAGGATTCCAAACAAGCATATGCAACTGAGGTCAAACAAGAATGCATATGAATAGAGAAATAGAGTGGAAACATCAAATTACTTTTCAAGAGGAGTACCAAACAAGAACTTCAAGTTAGGATATGAAAGAACAGGTCGACTCGAACAGAATTCAAGACACACAACTGAATAGCCTCGAGAAAAAGTTTCTAACGTCCCCCCCAAAACCCGCGATTCGCTTTACTCGAAACTCGTATATAATCTATGATAACCCATCAGTGCTTTCATATACATAATTCACTAGTATTAAGCTGGCCAAACTTAATATCAGGAATTATGCAATGCGAGACTAACAGCGTTAATCAATAGACCGTCATGTGCATAAAGCTCTAATTCTCGTCATTCGACAAGACCTAATACATGACAAACACTGAGAGTATGCAACTAAAGCATAGTCGGTCCATTCCTCAGGCTCTACAGGAAGGACTGCTCTGATACCATAATGTAACACCCTAACTACCAAAGCTCACGCTTCTGGTTGCGCGACTCTGATAGCTCGGACATTACGACGACACTTATACTATTTAATACTAAAATATGAGCCCGTTTAAAACTTTTTAAACTGCAACACCGCTCCCAAAAATACTTTCGTTTGATAACGTACATCCATAGATACCATACAACTTACAAAAACTCATAAAGAGTACATACATATATACACTTATATACATAGATAATATTATAAGCATTATCCAATACAACTCCTATCCCTCTTACAGAATATCTCAAGATAAAGGCGAGGGTACAATAAACCATAACTAAAACAATACAGAGCATCTCAACAACAATAAAATAAACTCTTCGTAACTTCTGCGCCCATATCCTGAAAGGGGAAAAATGTAGGGAGTGAGAACATCATCCTCGAAAGGGTTCTCAGTAGAGGGTTCTTGGGAATTACTGTAATAGGATACGTGAAGATAAACCGTACCAGTGATTAATAACCGTCTTATACCTCTTTTCAAAAACAACGGTTTACAATAAAAGAGAAATCTGAAATCCTTTTTCTGAAAGAAGAAACTGTTCATTTAAAACAATATTCAAAAGCATTTCAAAAGGTTTATCTATGCTGAACCAAATTAGCCTTTCACATATTTCCAAACCATAACCACAATACCAAAACCAACCATCGGTCCATCTCAATTCAACCACGGCCCTAGGCCCAAACAATCCAACCAACAACCAATCACCACAATCCAACAGAGTCCCAGATGCAAACACAGATAGGAAGTTCAAGCACAAACAAACAGTTATTACAAGTAGAACAGTTAGCAATTAATCACATAGGCAAACCAAGTATAATATGCACACCCAACCAATGCCACACAAATGCATATGATGCATGCCTGTCCCTAGTGGCTGATGATATCATCTGTCGGTTATATAGCCAACCCGACACGTCCTGGTAGCTAACCATGGACAGAAACACCCATCGCGGAGCAAGTAGGTTTGAGCTACAACCCCATTGCTACTACCCGCTCAACCCAGATCCAGTGGAATAACCACTACTGCGGCTACTACCCAGGCGGGTGTTTAACAGCTCAACCTGGAGCGAATGGAATCACCACTACTACCGCTACTACCCAGGCGTCACAGTCTCTGACCTGGAGCAAGTGGGACGAACCACAACCCTTGCTACTACCCAGGTATCTCAAGCATATATTCATTCAGTCCCAATCATGGATCAACATCCATCTCAGCCATCCGGCTTAAGTTCATAATTCATAGTCAGCCATACAGCCCATAACTCATTCAACAATCAGCCATAAATCAATATCTTACACAGCCATTCCGGCTCACGGTTCAATCCAGAACCAGCCATTATTCACAATCATACACAGCCATTCCGGCCCATAACAAAACAGCACTTTCACCATTCAACATCATCGAATTCATAAAACCGGCATTTAAGCCTCAAATCACTTTTCTCAAGCCATTTCACTTTGAAATCAAATTTCAACTCTTTTCAGCCTTGGCTTTAAAGATCTCATTTCTCAAATCATCTCAGGCTCATAAGCCAAATTTACTCAAAGTAAGTTCCCTTTTTAAAACAAAGCCGCTCTCGGCATCCTCTTTCCAAGACTTCCAAAACCATGGAAAGTTAAAGATTCAATTTGGGGACAATCAAAATCACCCATTCCACAATGGGATTTTATAACAAAATTTCTCGGCAGAGTCCCAAGTCTTTAGGGGAGAATAACATAACTCATTTCGCCAAATTCATTTAAAATCATTAAAACATTGGCTTTCTGATTTGAGTAAGAAAATAGGATCTAAGCCAAACCGAGTCATGTAATCATTTACTTCTTTCAAAGCCGTTTCCTTTACTTAGGCAAAACCAACTTCAACCCCCATGATAATTCTAGAACGTTTCAACTGTTCAAAATTGTTTTAGTCTTGCAAGAATTCAGAATTCAAAGAGTACTTAAAACCTTTCTCAAAACATTTCAAAATGAAACTTGTCAATAGACATTCAGGTTCTTTCAAAATCATTGAAACTTCTTTAATTGAAACCCCCAAGTCAAATTCAAAGGCATAAACCCTTTTCACATCCAAACAGCTTTAAAACACAAGTTTCATCTAAATAACCTTCTCCTGAAAGAGATACAATGCCTTCCTTAAGAAGCAAGACTAAATCACAATTTCCTCTTTATTAATTCATTTCGAAAGCATGAATCATCCTTTTCTCGATAATTCAAATAAAATAGTAGAAGTCTTTAACTCATCATTTTCCAGACAACATTTCAATAAAGACTCGGATTTTATAGAAATTTCGGCAGCACCTCCCCTAAAACTTGGACTTTTGCCACCCGGTTCGGGTCCCAACTAAACCGTTTCTCATTCCTTTTCAACAGCTCAAACCAAAAATCAATTCAAAAGCAAGCTAAATCCAACAGTCGCCTCAATGGCATACCTCAAGGAAACCATTTCAAAAATCAACTCAATATCAACCGATTTAACTCATTTCTAAAGCTTTAAAGAATCGGTTCAGCAATAAATCATTTATCAAAACCAAATCAATTAAAACAACCCAGGCTGAATTTCAAAAGTATTCTATCTTTCACATCATCAAAATAATTGACTCAATTCAAACCAATCCTCAACGGATTAAACTCATTTCAAATCTTTAAAGAATCAACTTCCAAAGATTACATTTCACAAACCACACAACAATTTAGCCAAACCAACATCCATAGTCATTCGAGTCAATCCAATAATACATAAGGCAGATACAATCACCAAATACACAATATCTCACATCAGTACCCATATGTAATAATTCCAATAATAAACTATAGTTTTCGGAAAGTGCCCCTACCTCAAAACGCAAATTCCATAACCCAAGCGTCTCACAGAGTCCTTTACGCCTCAACCCGAACTGACGGCAACCAAGACCTCAGCTCCCAGCCACTTTCGCAATAACCTCAACAACTCTAATCGTAACATACAACAACCGAAACTCAATCGTATAGCAATTGATGCCGCAAAACCTTAGTGTATGAAGCCAGAATAGTAACTAGAGAGCTTTCAAATCGAAACGCTTACCGAACCGAAGGAGGAACGGCTGAACCGACACCGCGGTGGTCTACAAACCGGCTCGGTGGCAGCCCGACAGCCACCTCAAGCGGCAGCTATGACCTGAACCATATACAGTGACAATGAGGTTCCCAGAAACTCAACAGAAAGGAGAACCAACGTAAAACCCTTACCGGTAGAATTTTCCGGCGACGGCAAAAGCAGCCAGAAGCTCCGGCGGTGCTCCCGGAAGTCACATAACCACTCCCAGCGGTCAGAATCACAGAGACGCAGCTCCCTTTTTCCGGCAGTGTTTTTCGGCGACGGTAATGCCGTTTCCCGGCAGCCAGGCACGGTGGTGCGAGTCAACACGGAACCAGACAGAGCGGCGGCGCTCGTCGGCGGCAGCAGCATCCTCAGGCAGCGCGGACGATGGCAGCGCTGGCTTCTGCAGCAGCCCCTCGCGAGCGCTCTCCCTTCTCTCTCCCATCGATGGTGACAACGGTGGCACTGGCGGCGAGGCGCGGCGGGGCACGCAAAGGGCTAAGCACAGCGGCAAGGCCCCCTCCGCTCTCTTCTTCATCTCTCAGATCTCCCTTCTGGTCGCGACGCTGACCCCATGCCTCCCTCCTTCTTCGACTCGACCTGACGGCGGACTCCTAGGCGGCGGCAAGGACCTCGGAAGCGTGCGGTCTACCCAGCGATGGCAGTGAGATGCGACCGGTTGGATGACGGCGCGGCATGGTGGTGAACTGAACGGCGACACCGAGGCACTGCAGACAACTCCCCTCCAGCTCAACGGCGACGAGACGCGCCTCCCTCTCTCTCCTTCCCGCTGGCTCACGGTTTCTTCCTTCTTCGTGGGTATGGGGAAAACTGTGAGTTCTGTGTGGTGAGGGGTGAAACGGCGCTGGAGTGAGGGATGAGTGGGTTAGGGTTTTTGAGTAAAAATTAGGGTTAGGGGCATTTTGGTAATTTCACTTAAAATAGGGATAATATAGTAATTGAAATCCAATTTAAATCCAACTCTATTTGTATATAGAAAAATACTATTTACTCATCACTTTTACAAATTATTTTCAACAAAATGCCCAAATTAAATAATTAGAAATAATATACTTAATTTCTTCATTTTTCCAAAATAGCAATATCAATATACTAAAATATTGATTATTTAGTCCATATCATATAAAATCCTTATTATTTCATAACTATCAACTTTATAATTTAAATATAGAAAATAACCCAATAATTATAAAATTGGATAATAATCATAACTCGTCTCAAATCCAATAAATTAAAAATTGCCTTAATTATCCTTAATAAAATAATCTCTGAAATTAAGGCTATAAATACATGTATGATTTGAGACTTGATCATAATAAGACTTTTCAAAGATTTTGGGTCTTACAAAAACAATAGCTTCAGTTGGTAGCGTTCTGCCTCAAACTAAGGTTGTTCATGAACTTCTTTGAAGAATTAGACCCACCATTGTTCGTTCAAGACACAAGATTCAAGCTGAAGTCTTTGTTCTACCTTGCTCCTTTGTTGACATCATCGCCAATATCATCGTTATCCTTTGTTTAAATCTTTCGACACTAATTTAATTGAAAAACCTATTGCCGACAAATTTGATGATCAATCCATTTTTTAGAGACTAATTTGGCTATTAATTCTTAATTTATAAAAAAAAAAAATTTGCATGATTAACACGCGTGTAACTTGCTCGTCTACGTGATACCAATTAAGTTCACTAATGATTTTGAATTTAAAATTTGAATTTCTCGACGGTCTTCTCTCATGGGTTGCTTGAAATCCTGAACTTTCTCACGATAAAAATTTTATTAAAATTTTTTTACAAAGCTACTATTAGATTGAAAAAAAGTTAGTTTTTACAAACAACTCTACTAAATAACGTAACCAATTAGAAATGTAACTAACCAGTGAAAAAAAGGTGCCCATTAATGGAAAAAATAGTACCCGAACTCCATAGCTACCTTAATTACACTTTCACTCCCATTCACAATAAAAAAATAACCACAAAGAACAAAAAAAAAAAACATCCAGAACATAACAAAAAAAATATCTAAAATCATTGTGAAAGATTATCCAATACCATTTCACTTATGGTAAAGAAAAATGCATCCTTTTTTGATATAGAAATATCCAAAACCTAACAAAAGAGATATCCAAAATAATTTTAAAAAATCTAAAACCTAATAAAAGGAGACATACAAAATTATTAGAAAAAGAATATAAAAAAACTAAGGAAAAAAACATTTAAAATTATTCAAAAAATAATAATTCAAAATCTAAAAAAAGAAACATCAAAATTAAAATATATAATATAACATCCCGAGTTTTTGAAAATTAAATAATGAGTTATTTGTGAATTATTAGAGACTTTGAATTTAAAATTAATTAGAACTCATGATTTTCATAATAATTGGATATTTTCTTATTTAAATTTAATGTTTTAGTAATTAAAAAATAATGAGAATTTCATATGATTTAATTTGAATATTGAGACCTATGAATTTTATTTTATGAATAAAAAAATTAATTAATTTGATTATCTCTAATTGTTAAATTAGAGTATTCTTCTGAAAATAATTGATAATTGATAAGTTGATAATTAATAATTATATTTGGTTTTTAATTACTATTCTACCTTTTTATTTTACTAAAATTTCTATACTACCTAAAACCCTAATCTAACCCTAAGACACACTCCCACTCACAGAACAAATACCCTCACCAAACCATAGCCGCCATTCCCCCAATGGAAATAAAAGAAAGAAAGAAAGGGAAAGAGAGAAAAGGTAGAACGGAGGGGGGGGGGAGGGGAACCGACGGAGAAGAAGAAGAAAGGGAGAAGAGAGAGGAGAGAGCTGCCAAGCCGTCGTCGTTTCTGCTCGGGGCCATCGCCACCGTCGTGCCGCCGAGTGGAGGAGGACCAGAGCTGTCGCGCGCGAGAGAGGACGATGCGCAAGCCAAAGATGCAGAGAAGAAAGCTTCATCTTTGTCGCTACCGCATCCTACATCGTCACCAGTGTGGAGTTGCTTCGTCGTCGTCATAGTCATTGTTGCTGGGGTTATGAATCGCTGCTGTGACGGTGCACATGGAGAGGGATTTCGAAGAGAGAGAAAGGGAGCTCCGACGGAGTTCGTCACTGAGTTGTGTCGCCGTGCTTCTAGGCACTGCCCTTGTGGAGTCCCCACTGGTAAGGTCGTTCTTCCTTCTAATTTCGATTTCCTTTAACTTCTGGGAATATTGTTGTCATTGCTTGCCATTATAGCCACATTACTGCGCCTCTCGTAGTCGAAAATCCACCAACGGAGATTTTGGTTGCTGCCATCACTAGAGGTAGTTGCCAGAGCTGCCACTAAATCAGTTCAGAGGTCGTTGCTGCTTCGTTCTTTTGTTGCAGTAAGTTTTCATGCTTGAAAGCCCTAGCTATTACTACTTCGTTGTATGTTTATTGAGATTTCACGATGTTAATGTCTTAGGGTTGAGTTGCAGTAATTTCATGCTGTGATTAAAGCTGTTGTGGTTGTTGTAGTTTTAGATAATGCAGTTGTGGTCGCTTGGAAGTTTTTGCGATTGCTGCTGCTGCTGCAGATTAACATGAAAAGAGGGTTTACTGTAACATCCTACCACACAGTGCTTTACACCTAGGATGTAAAACAGAGGTAGCAAGGTGGTACAACCTCTAAAAATAAAATAATATATATATATATATATATATATGGAAAAGGGTACAGTATACGAGGAGCCTTGAAAAACGGATAAAACAAAAATCGCGAAAATAAAAGCGCAACGCTCAGGAAATGTGATTACTTGTGTACGAAGAAACTAGAGTTCATGAGTATAATTAAACGGAAGGTAGGAATAGAGGGTCAAAGGTACAAAATAACAAGCTCCTAACTCAGCTTGCGAAGCTAAGGCTGGCCGGAGAATATTTACATACATATAAACATTGCCCGATATCCAAAATACATATATAAAACCCTAGTTCTCCATGATCCTCTAAGAGGAGCAAAATAAACAAGTATATCAGAGGAGAATCTATATATACATATATCAAAAGATCAAAAGAAACCCCAAAAGAAACCACTTCGCTGCAGAAGCTCCAGACGCCTAGCGAGGTGCCTCTCGACCTGCATCGGAAAAACAACAACATAGTATGTGATGAGAACTGGAGTTTCTCAGCATGGTAAAGGTGTCACGCATATAAGATATAAGGTCCTGAGAATGCCAGAGGCAATCCTAGAACGCCAACACTCAGATTATAAAACTTAGAGAGCTAAAACAGAAACCATAGATCAGGGTGGTTCTCTAAGGCTTTCTAAACTAAACCGATTTCTTAAAATCTAACTAAAACTGAACTAGAATCCTAAATCTCTCTGCCTTTCCTCCATTCTTCAATCTCCGATGATATTACAAAGACAAACAAGCAAACAAAGGCAGACACAAGTAGAATACAAATAGTACAAAGAGCAAGTGTAATAACTAGCATGTTATAAGCAATTAGGCATTCCTAGTTAATGCACAATCAAACAATTCAAACAATATGCACATGATGTATGCCTATCCTATGGCTGATGAGGCTCATCTGTTGGTTATCAAGCCAACCCGACAAGTCCGGTTTGCTAAACCCTTGGACTGTCCCCCGTCGCGCATCCCCATGAGTCTATGCATAGCTTTTTCTCTTTTCATTCATAATTCATACATTCATATATATATATATATATATATATATATATATATATATATATATATATATATATATATATATATATATATATAACTTTACTCAATGGGTATTTATACGTGCCCGGTCACCCTTACGAGGTAGGGTCAACAGAGTATCAAGTTTCAACCTGGAATACGTGGTGGCAAGCCAAAGTACGTTACCCAAGAAAACCCGTATCTCAGATAATCATTTATCATTCATTTATATAAACATTTCATAGCCATTCATTCATATAATTGCACTTTTATATATAACTTATCATAACCCGGAGCAAGTGGGGCGAAATCACAACCCTTGCGTCTACCTAGGAGGTACGTTCTCATATGCCCAGGAGGAACAAAAGAGGGGATCCTAACTTCCCACCATCTCGCTGGGGGCGATTTTACAATACCAGGAGGAACAAGGAAGGGGATCCTCACCTTCCACCATCTCCTGGGGTCGTACTTTCAAGAAAGAGTACTCAGATAATGTAACATTCATTCTTTTCTTTAGCCAGTTGCATAATTTAAGTAGTATATATATACTTATACATATTCACCCTACCTCCTCATACCTAAAACATCACTTCTTAAACTTTTTTCATCCCCAAGTTACTTCCATTTCCTAACTTCAACTTATTACTAGACCTATCATTATGTTCTAGGGCTTAAAAGGTAAAAACAGAGGTTTAGAGGTTCGAAATGTAGCTTTAAATCACCAAAACTTGATTGCTGAAAATAGAGGGTTCATGTATGTAGCAACCCTCAATTTTAAAAATATAAATATAAATAAGTTATAATTTATTTTATAAAATTAGAGTTCCTTATTTTTAGAAAAATTATTTTTATTATCAATAATTGAATTAATTTTATAATAATTTAAATTTAATTAAATCCTTATTAATATTATTATTATTATTATAAATATTGTATATAATTACCGTAAGTATTAAATTGCATTATAAATTTATATATAAATTATATTATTATTATTATTATTATGCATGGGCTCATATATATATATATATATATATATATATATATATATATATATATATATATATATATATATATATATATATATATATGTAAGGCGGCAGCCATTTACTCAATGGAAAGCCATTGCATACGTATACACATATATATGTAATATCTAGTTATGAGTATCATTATAGTCTTATTATATCATTAGCTATATATATATAGTAGTATCAACTGAATAAATTAAGTAATATTTACTTCATTATTATTATACTTGCGCCGCCATATATATATGTATGTATATACAGGAATGAGAGGCGAGAGAGAAGAGTAACCGAGAAAGAGGAGCGAGAGAACGTAAACCCCATTAAATTTTCGGCTTCGATTTCTTACGATCCGTAACTCTAATAAAAAATCTAATCCAGTAAAAGTATTCGTATCCTCCTCCTCTACATGTTGGCACAACTTTTGATTGGTGAAAGTTGAAGGTGACATAACTCTTCTATTCCTTGGGTTTGGCCAACGGGAATTTTAGGAGGCACAGACGATTCTGGACGTTTTCTTTTTCGATAGCTCGGTCAGAAAGTTTCTCCAGAACTCCGAATATTTTTGATTTCGTACGAAGGTATGGTTTTGGTTTCTCGTAGTTAATGTTTAATGTCACGTGAAAACTTAGGCTAGATGACCTTAAGATAGGAATGAACTGAGTAAATAATTGATGGACTGTGTATATGGTATAATATATGTGGTTTAGCTGTTATTAATAATTTGCTATTGAAGTTGGTTGGTTTTGGGAAAAGATTTAATATTGGTATTTGTTTGATTTTGAAATAATTTGTTACCGGAAATGATTTGAAGGATTGAGAGGTGTTTGATTTGATAGTTGGGACCCTTGAAGGGTGGCAGAAATTCGAACTTTAGAGGAGATACTGCCAAAACTTCTATGAGAATTGGAGTTTGATTTGAGGTGGTATTTTACAAAGAAAGAGATTATTATGTGGCTTGTGTATTTGAGACTATTTGTTGACCCTCTGTCGCAAGATGTGACCGGGCACTTTAACTCCCCGGATTCCCCCATGGGCATGCATATATATGAATATTGAATATTATATTTGAGCTTGGAGTTCGACTCCATGGAATACTATATTGTTGAGCTTGGAGTTCGACTCCGTGGAATACTATATTATTGAGCTTGGAGTGTGACTCCATGGAATATTATATTTGAGCTTAGAGTTTGACTCCATGGAATATTATTGAGCTTGGGGATGCGCGCACAGAGGGACTGTCCAATGGTTAACTACCAGGACATGTCGGGTTGGGTGTATAACCGACAGATGAGACTCATCAGCCATAGGACAGGCATACATCATATGCATTTGTTTGCTTTTTTTGAGTGTGCATTGTCTTAGCTTGCTTAACTGTTAAATTCTACTTATCTGCTACTTGTTGTAAATGCTTCTCTATTTGTGTTTTTCTTGTCTGTAATGTTGTTCTATGCAACTAAGAGGCCCCTTGTCTGGCGGAGGAATGACGAGGGTTGTTCCACCAGAGATTCGGAGAACTGGAGGAGTCAGAAAGTGAAGTACTAAGTTAAAGTCAGATTCAGAACTAGAATACCTCAGATAACTTACCTAACTTTTGGTTTAGTTTATTTTCCTTAAGAATGATTCTGAGTGTCGGAATTCTAGGAATGCCTCTGGCTCTCCCGAGACCTTTTACATTAACTATGCAGGCACCTTTACCATACTGAGAACCTCCGGTTCTCATCCCATACTATGTTGTTGTTTTTCAGATGCAGGTCAAGAGACACCTCGTTGAGCGTCTGGGTATTCTCCTTACAAGCGAAGAACTACATTTTTGACTGTCATATTTTGATTTTGGGCTATGTATACATGTTTATAGAATCTCCACATGTACATTTTGTGTTTTGTCCCTCCTAGAGGTCGACCTGGAGATACAGGGGTTTACTTTGTGGTTTGACTTTTATTTTGGGTTGTATATATATAATCATATACTCTGGCCGGCCTTAGCTTCGCAGGTCGAGTCTGGAGCTTGCTATCTAAGTTTTGGAACTCTGATATGTATATATGTTTTCAGCTTCCTTTTGATTTTTTTTGTCCGTTTTACAAATATCCATGCGAGTGTGACACGATTTCCTGTTTATCGTTTTTGATTAGCTTATCCTTCAAGGCTCCTAGATATGACTTCATCCAACTATATCTATGTACATATCCTTTTCTTTTAGAAGTCGTAATACCTTGCCACCTCTGCTTTACGACTTAAGCGTAAGGCCCTGTGTGGTAGGGTGTTACATTATGGTATCAGAGCAGTTCGTTCCTATAGAGCCTGAGGGATGGACTGATTATGCTTCTGGGCATACTCTGGGTGTGTGTATGTGCTATTAGGATATCTGATTGATATATGTGGCATAAACGTTCATGAGCATGCATTTGGAACTTAAAGCATTAGACTTGCGATATTGAGACTGATCAACTTAATATCACTTGTTTGGTGTGTGAAGGGACCAGATGTCGACTCACGGACGCGGTCGCGGCCGAGGTAGAGGTAGGATAGGCACTGTTACTCCTGGCCCGGCAGGGAATGATCCAGTAGACTTCATGGCTGCCCTGGAAAATATGGCTGCGGCTATGCAGGCGACAGCCGAGGCACTGGGTAATCAGATAAACCAGGGTAATCACGGAAACAATAATGATGAGGACGGTCCCATGACACTTGCTACATTTCTGAAAGTTCACCCTCCGACCTTTAGGGGAACCTCAAATCCTACAGATGCAGATAATTGGATTCAAGCTATGGAACGGGCACTGCAGGCTCAGCAGGTTCCTGAGGAGCAATGGGTTGAGTTTGGAACTTATCAGCTGCAGGGTAAGGCTCAGCATTGGTGGCGGGGGACACGACGTATCCTGCAGCCAGATGGCGCTGTGATTCCTTGGGAGGTTTTCCGAACAGAGTTCTATAAGAAATACTTTCCTAATTTAGCCAGAAATGCCAAAGAACTTGAATTGATGCAGTTAAAGCAGGGACAGATGACTGTTGCTCAGTATACTAGCAGGTTTGAGGAGTTATGTCGCTTTTCTCGTATTTGTCAAGGTGCGCCTGATGATTTTGCTGAGTGAAAATGAATTAAGTATGAGGGAGGTCTTGGAAGTGATATTCTGAGCTTCGTTGCACCAATGGAGATCAGAGTGTTTTCAGAACTGGTAAACAAAAGTAGAGTTGCTGAGGATTGTCTGAGAAAGGCGACATCAGATAAGAGTGATCAGCAAATTTTTGTTAGGAGAGATCAGGGAAGGAACTTCGCCCCTAGAGGACAAGATTTTAAGTGAGGCGGTTACACCCCACAACCACATTTGGGTCAGAATAACTTCCAGAGATTCAGTAATAATAACAGCCAGGGAAGAGGCAAAGGAAAGCAAGCTCAGACCCCACCGAATGATTTAACTTGTAGGAGGTGTGGAAAGTACCACCCGAATACTCCGTGCAGGGCTGGTTTAGGTGTATGCTATTACTGTGGTGAAGCTGGGCATTTGTCTTGGAATTGTCCAGAAAAGAAGAAGAATCAAGAAGCTGGAAAGGCACAACATCAGGGACGCGTGTTCACTATGATAGCGGATGGTGCTGGAACCGCAGATACTCCGATTAGAGGTAATCACGCACTGATAATCGAAATTTCCGACTGTCTTGCATAGTAAATAACACGTAGCATTCATTATAGTACATTACCGAGTTGTGAGCCTTGTGATTTTCAATTGAGCGATCGACTAAAGACCTCTGAATGGTGAGACAGAACGATAGTTGGTCAGCCTAGAAAAGTGACTGAATTCTTGGAGAATAATAATAAGAGTGGCGCAGCAGTAGTGGGTTGAATTATTTTGAGTATACAACTTAAGTTATACATAAAGAACCGGAAATGTTGAGAGTTGTGTGGGACAGTTACCTGAAACCCAGAGATGGTAAGTTATGAGGAAGAGACATGACATAGGTTGAACCCGTAATTGATAATCGGTTATGTGTCAAGAAAAAGAGTAAGTTATGATAGATTTAGTGTCAGAGGCTGAACCAGTTTCGATTGAATTACGAAAGGTGACACCATTAGAATCAGCAGAACCTGGGAGCTAGATGAAGCGAGTATTAGAAGCGATAAACCCGTCGTTCCAATACCAACCTGCCTTATAACCTTTCTGCATTGAGTCTATCTTGTATCTTCCGCTTTGCGTAGACTTTTAAGCCATAAGAATATCCTGAATTTGCAAACTAAACATGTCAAATCTTTCTATTTTTCTTTGACATGTTTAAGAAGGGAAGTTACGTTAGTATGAGTCTCTTCCATTTTATATCAATTTTCGAGGGCGAAAATTTTTATAAGGTGGGTAGGATGTAGCAACCCTCAATTTTAAAAATATAAATATAAATAAGTTATATTTTATTTTATAAAATTAGAGTTCCTTATTTTTAAAAAAATTATTTTTATTATCAATAATTAAATTAATTTTATAATAATTTAAATTTAATTAAATCCTTATTAATATTATTATTATTATTATAAATATTGTATATAATTACCGTAAGTATTAAATTGCATTATAAATTTATATATTATTATTATTTTTATTATTATTATTATTATTAATCATAAAGCACAAAAACAAAAGGCGGTGTTGATTATGCATTACGATTGTATATATTATTATTATTATTATTATTATTATTATTATTATTATTATGCATGGGCTCATATATATATATATATATATATATATATATATATATATATATATATATATATATATATATATATATATATATATATATATATAAAAGGCGGCAGCCATTTACTCAATGGAAAGCCATTGCATACGTATACACATATATATGTAATATCTAGTTATGAGTATCATTATAGTCTTATTATATCATTAGCTATATATATAGTAGTATCAACTGAATAAATTAAGTAATATTTAATTCATTATTATTATACTTGCGCCGCCATATATATATGTATGTATATACAGGAATGAGAGGCGAGAGAGAAGAGTAACCGAGAAAGAGGAGCGAGAGAACGTAAACCCCATTAAATTTCCGGCTTCGATTTCTTACGATCCGTAACTCCAATAAAAAATCTAATCCAGTAAAAGTATTCGTATCCTCCTCCTCTACATGTTGGCACCACTTTTGATCGGTGAAAGTTGAAGGTGACATAACTTTTCTATTCTTTGGGTTTGGCCAACGGAAATTTTAGGAGGCACAGACGATTCTGGACGTTTTCTTTTTCGATAGCTCGGTCAGAAAGTTTCTCCAGAACTCCGAATATTTCTGATTTCGTACGAAGGTATGGTTTTGGTTTCTCATAGTTAATATTTAATGTCACGTGAAAACTTAGGCTAGATGACCTTAAGATAGGAATGAACTGAGTGAATAATTGATGGACTGTGTATATGGTATAATATATGTGGTTTAGCTGTTATTAATAATTTGCTATTGAAGTTGGTTGGTTTTGGAAAAAGATTTAATATTGGTATTTGTTTGATTTTGAAATAATTTGTTACCGGAAATGATTTGAAGGATTGAGAGGTGTTTGATTTGATAGTTGGGACCCTTGAAGGGTGGCAGAAATTCGAACTTTAGAGGAGATACTGCCAAAACTTCTATGAGAATTGGAGTTTGATTTGAGGTGGTATTTTACAAAGAAAGAGATTATTATGTGGCTTGTGTATTTGAGACTATTTGTTGACCCTCTGTCGCAAGATGTGACAGGGCACTTTAACTCCCCGGATTCCCCCATGGGCATGCATATATATGAATATTGAATATTATATTTGAGCTTGGAGTTCGACTCCATGGAATACTATATTGTTGAGCTTGGAGTTCGACTCCATGGAATACTATATTATTGAGCTTGGAGTGTGACTCCATGGAATATTATATTTGAGCTTGGAGTTTGACTCCATGGAATATTATTGAGCTTGGGGATGCGCGCACAGAGGGACTGTCCAATGGTTAACTACCAGGACATGTCGGGTTGGGTGTATAACCGACAGATGAGACTCATCAGCCATAGGACAGGCATACATCATATGCATTTGTTTGCTTTTTTTGAGTGTGCATTGTCTTAGCTTGCTTAACTGTTAAATTCTACTTATCTGCTACTTGTTGTAAATGCTTCTCTATTTGTGTTTTTCTTGTCTGTAATGTTGGTCTATGCAACTAAGAGGCCCCTTGTCTGGCGGAGGAATGACGAGGGTTGTTCCACCAGAGATTCGGAGAACTGGAGGAGTCAGAAAGTGAAGTATTAAGTTAAAGTCAGATTCAGAACTAGAATACCTCAGATAACTTACCTAACTTTTGGTTTAGTTTATTTTCCTTAAGAATGATTCTGAGTGTCGGAATTCTAGGAATGCCTCTGGCTCTCCCGAGACCTTTTACATTAACTATGCAGGCACCTTTACCATACTGAGAACCTCCGGTTCTCATCCCACACTATGTTGTTGTTTTTCAGATGCAGGTCAAGAGACACCTCGTTGAGCGTCTGGGTATTCTCCTTACAAGCGAAGAACTACCTTTTTGACTGTCATATTTTGATTTTGGGCTATGTATACATGTTTATAGAATCTCCACATGTACATTTTGTGTTTTGTCCCTCCTAGAGGTCGACCTGGAGATACAGGGGTTTACATTGTGGTTTGACTTTTATTTTGGGTTGTATATATATAATCATATACTCTGGCCGGCCTTAGCTTCGCAGGTCGAGTCTGGAGCTTGCTATCTAAGTTTTGGAACTCTGATATGTATATATGTTTTCAGCTTCCTTTTGATTTTTCCTGTCCGTTTTACAAATATCCATGCGAGTGTGACACGATTTCCTGTTTATCATTTTTGATTAGCTTATCCTTCAAGGCTCCTAGATATGACTTCATCCAACTATATCTATGTACATATCCTTTTCTTTTAGAAGTCGTAATACCTTGCCACCTCTGCTTTACGACTTAAGCGTAAGGCCCTGTGTGGTAGGGTGTTACATTATGGTATCAGAGCAGTTCGTTCCTATAGAGCCTGAGGGATGGACTGATTATGCTTCTGGGCATACTCTGGGTGTGTGTATGTGCTATTAGGATATCTGATTGATATATGTGGCATAAACGTTCATGAGCATGCATTTGGAACTTAAAGCATTAGACTTGCGATATTGAGACTGATCAACTTAATATCACTTGTTTGGTGTGTGAAGGGACCAGATGTCGACTCACGGACGCGGTCGCGGCCGAGGTAGAGGTAGGATAGGCACTGTTACTCCTGGCCCGGCAGGGAATGATCCAGTAGACTTCATGGCTGCCCTGGAAAATATGGCTGCGGCTATGCAGGCGACAGCCGAGGCACTGGGTAATCAGATAAACCAGGGTAATCACGGAAACAATAATGATGAGGACGGTCCCATGACACTTGCTACATTTCTGAAAGTTCACCCTCCGACCTTTAGGGGAACCTCAAATCCCACAGATGCAGATAATTGGATTCAAGCTATGGAACGGGCACTGCAGGCTCAGCAGGTTCCTGAGGAGCAATGGGTTGAGTTTGGAACTTATCAGCTGCAGGGTAAGGCTCAGCATTGGTGGCGGGGGACACGACGTATCCTGCAGCCAGATGGCGCTGTGATTCCTTGGGAGGTTTTCCGAACAGAGTTCTATAAGAAATACTTTCCTAATTTAGCCAGAAATGCCAAAGAACTTGAATTGATGCAGTTAAAGCAGGGACAGATGACTGTTGCTCAGTATACTAGCAGGTTTGAGGAGTTATGTCGCTTTTCTCGTATTTGTCAAGGTAAGCCTGATGATTTTGCTGAGTGAAAATGCATTAAGTATGAGGGAGGTCTTCGAAGTGATATTCTGAGCTTCGTTGCACCAATGGAGATTAGAGTGTTTTCAGAACTGGTAAACAAAAGTAGAGTTGCTGAGGATTGTCTGAGAAAGGCGACATCAGATAAGAGTGATCAGCAAATTTTTGTTAGGAGAGATCAGGGAAGGAACTTCGCCCCTAGAGGACAAGATTTTAAGTGAGGCGGTTACACCCCACAACCACATTTGGGTCAGAATAACTTCCAGAGATTCAGTAATAATAACAACCAGGGAAGAGGCAAAGGAAAGCAAGCTCAGACCCCACCGAATGATTTAACTTGTAGGAGGTGTGGAAAGTACCACCCGAATACTCCGTGCAGGGCTGGTTTAGGTGTATGCTATTACTGTGGTGAAACTGGGCATTTGTCTTGGAATTGTCCAGAAAAGAAGAAGAATCAAGAAGCTGGAAAGGCACAACATCAGGGACGCGTGTTCACTATGATAGCGGATGGTGCTGGAACCGCAGATACTCCGATTAGAGGTAATCACGCACTGATAATCGAAATTTCCGACTGCCTTGCATAGTAAATAACACGTAGCATTCATTATAGTACATTACCGAGTTGTGAGCCTTGTGATTTTCAATTGAGCGATCGACTAAAGACCTCTGAATGGTGAGACAGAACGATAGTTGGTCAGCCTAGAAAAGTGACTGAATTCTTGGAGAATAATAATAAGAGTGGCGCAGCAGTAGTGGGTTGAATTATTTTGAGTATACAACTTAAGTTATACATAAAAAACCGGAAATGTTGAGAGTTGTGTGGGACAGTTACCTGAAACCCAGAGATGGTAAGTTATGAGGAAGAGACATGACATAGGTTGAACCCGTAATTGATAATCGGTTATGTGTCAAGAAAAAGAGTAAGTTATGATAGATTTAGTGTCAGAGGCTGAACCAGTTTCGATTGAATTACGAAAGGTGACACCATTAGAATCAGCAGAACCTGGGAGCTAGATGAAGCGAGTATTAGAAGCGATAAACCCGTCGTTCCAATACCAACCTGCCTTATAACCTTTCTGCATTGAGTCTATCTTGTATCTTCCGCTTTGCGTAGACTTTTAAGCCATAAGAATATCCTGAATTTGCAAACTAAACATGTCAAATCTTTCTGTTTTTCTTTGACATGTTTAAGAAGGGAAGTTACGTTAGTATGAGTCTCTTCCATTTTATATCAATTTTCGAGGGCGAAAATTTTTATAAGGTGGGTAGGATGTAGCAACCCTCAATTTTAAAAATATAAATATAAATAAGTTATAATTTATTTTATAAAATTAGAGTTCCTTATTTTTAAAAAAATTATTTTTATTATCAATAATTAAATTAATTTTATAATAATTTAAATTTAATTAAATCCTTATTAATATTATTATTATTATTATAAATATTGTATATAATTACCGTAAGTATTAAATTGCATTATAAATTTATATATTATTATTATTTTTATTATTATTATTATTATTAATCATAAAGCACAAAAACAAAAGGCGGTGTTGATTATGCATTACGATTGTATATATTATTATTATTATTATTATTATTATTATTATTATTATTATTATGCATGGGCTCATATATATATATATATATATATATATATATATATATATATGTAAGGCGACAGCCATTTACTCAATGGAAAGCCATTGCATACGTATACACATATATATGTAATATCTAGTTATGAGTATCATTATAGTCTTATTATATCATTAGCTATATATATAGTAGTATCAACTGAATAAATTAAGTAATATTTACTTCATTATTATTATACTTGCGCCGCCATATATATATGTATGTATATACAGGAATGAGAGGCGAGAGAGAAGAGTAACCGAGAAAGAGGAGCAAGAGAACGTAAACCCCATTAAATTTCCGGCTTCGATTTCTTACGATCCGTAACTCCAATCAAAAATCTAATCCAATAAAAGTATTCGTATCCTCCTCCTCTACATGTTGGCACCACTTTTGATCGGTGAAAGTTGAAGGTGACATAACTCTTCTATTCTTTGGGTTTGGCCAACGGGAATTTTAGGAGGCACAGACGATTCTGGACGTTTTCTTTTTCGATAGCTCGGTCAGAAAGTTTCTCCAGAACTCCGAATATTTCTGATTTCGTACGAAGGTATGGTTTTGGTTTCTCATAGTTAATATTTAATGTCACGTGAAAACTTAGGCTAGATGACCTTAAGATAGGAATGAACTGAGTGAATAATTGATGGACTGTGTATATGGTATAATATATGTGGTTTAGCTGTTATTAATAATTTGCTATTGAAGTTGGTTGGTTTTGGGAAAAGATTTAATATTGGTATTTGTTTGATTTTGAAATAATTTGTTACCGGAAATGATTTGAAGGATTGAGAGGTGTTTGATTTGATAGTTGGGACCCTTGAAGGGTGGCAGAAATTCGAACTTTAGAGGAGATACTGCCAAAACTTCTATGAGAATTGGAGTTTGATTTGAGGTGGTATTTTACAAAGAAAGAGATTATTATGTGGCTTGTGTATTTGAGACTATTTGTTGACCCTCTGTCGCAAGATGTGACCGGGCACTTTAACTCCCCGGATTCCCCCATGGGCATGCATATATATGAATATTGAATATTATATTTGAGCTTGGAGTTTGACTCCATGGAATACTATATTGTTGAGCTTGGAGTTCGACTCCATGGAATACTATATTATTGAGCTTGGAGTGTGACTCCATGGAATATTATATTTGAGCTTGGAGTTTGACTCCATGGAATATTATTGAGCTTGGGGATGCGCGCAAAGAGGGACTGTCCAATGGTTAACTACCAGGACATGTCGAGTTGGGTGTATAACCGACAAATGAGACTCATCAGCCATAGGACAGGCATACATCATATGCATTTGTTTGCTTTGTTTGAGTGTGCATTGTCTTAGCTTGCTTAACTGTTAAATTCTACTTATCTGCTACTTGTTGTAAATGCTTCTCTATTTGTGTTTTTCTTGTCTGTAATGTTGGTCTATGCAACTAAGAGGCCCCTTGTCTGGCGGAGGAATGACGAGGGTTGTTCCACCAGAGATTCGGAGAACTGGAGGAGTCAGAAAGTGAAGTATTAAGTTAAAGTCAGATTCAGAACTAGAATACCTCAGATAACTTACCTAACTTTTGGTTTAGTTTATTTTCCTTAAGAATGATTCTGAGTGTCGGAATTCTAGGAATGCCTCTAGCTCTCCCGAGACCTTTTACATTAACTATGCAGGCACCTTTACCATACTGAGAACCTCCGGTTCTCATCCCATACTATGTTGTTGTTTTTCAGATGCAGGTCAAGAGACACCTCGTTGAGCGTCTGGGTATTCTCCTTACAAGCGAAGAACTACCTTTTTTACTGTCATATTTTGATTTTGGGCTATGTATACATGTTTATAGAATCTCCACATGTACATTTTGTGTTTTGTCCCTCCTAGAGGTCGACCTGGAGATACAGGGGTTTACTTTGTGGTTTGACTTTTATTTTGGGTTGTATATATATAATCATATACTCTGGCCGGCCTTAGCTTCGCAGGTCGAGTCTGGTGCTTGCTATCTAAGTTTTGGAACTCTGATATGTATATATGTTTTCAGTTTCCTTTTGATTTTTTTTGTCCGTTTTACAAATATCCATGCGAGTGTGACACGATTTCCTGTTTATCGTTTTTGATTAGCTTATCCTTCAAGGCTCCTAGATATGACTTCATCCAACTATATCTATGTACATATCCTTTTCTTTTAGAAGTCGTAATACCTTGCCACCTCTGCTTTACGACTTAAGCGTAAGGCCCTGTGTGGTAGGGTGTTACAATGTACGCAAGCACCTTGCTCGCGTACGCAAGGGCTGATTTCCCATTGCTCACGTACACATCCCACTTGCCCGCGTACGCGAGATGCCCAACCCGTAGGGATTGGTCACGTCGCGTGCAAGTGGTCGTGTACGCAACCCTCTAAAGTCCTTTAATTGCGTACGCATGCACCACCTCGCGTACGCGGGATGCCCAACCCCGTAGGGATTGGTCGCGTCGCGTGTGGTGGCTTGCGTACTCGAGTTATGCAGAAATCAGAAAATGCTTAAGTTGCAAAATTTTCACCTTTTCAGTACCAAACTTCCGACGCGCATAACTTTTTTGTTTTAAAATATTTTTCATCCGTTCTTCAAACGGCATAGACTTCACGAACCCACTTTCATATGAAACAAATTTGAAATAATTTGGGGGTTTGGAAGCCGAGTTATGGCTCACCGAAGATTAGCCCAAAAATCAGTTTCTACACCAAAAACCTCAACCTCAATTTTTTACCAAAAAAAGATTTTCACAAACAATTCCAAGGTTTCCCATAACACCAAAACAATCCAAATTACCTTCTCCACACCCTCATTCTTCCCATAACATACAACACATCATTCAACTACTCAAAAACCAATCAATCCATATCCAAAGCAATCATGATATATCAATGAAACAACAATAACAATTTCATATTCATAAATCCTCACTAAATCACCATCAACCATAAGAAATAGTCAACATTCCCTTTCTCACACTCATTCAGCATCCTCCATAAGTTTTACTAAACATTAAGCACAATCATACATCCAACATATCCTATGGTCATCTAGCCTAAGTTTTCACAGAACATTATATATTAAATACGTGAACCTAAATCATTAATTGGCCAATTTCCATGTATTTCCCAAGGCACCCACTTAAACGGAGAGCAAACCCTCAACACCACAATCCAACTCTATCACCAACCAAGTTCCAATCAAGCTTCTAATGGCTCCAAAGACTTCATATCATACATACATACACACCTAACACATATATAACATATTTATACCCAAAATTCAATACCCAAAATACTTAATCAATGAATTAGTTAGGGTTCTAGGATTCTCACCTTACCAACGGGAAATTAGGACAACACTCGACAAGTCCACCAAGTTAATTCGATCCTAAACACAGAAATCATACAAAATCTCAACACCAAAGCCCAGGAAATTCGAAACTGGAAATGAGGAAATTGAGGAATAAAATGTGACTTTCTTACCTTACAATGTTCTGGGCTTTGTAGAGCTCAACGCTATGGACGCGTGGTCGCAAACGATGCGAAGATCGGAGCTTCGGATCAAAAGTTACGTGGATTTGAATGAAATTAAGGGTTTTGGAACTTAAGGTGTTCTTCCCCTTGTTTGCTTGCTTCCAGTGCATTTTGCATGCAAAAATGGGAAGAATGAGCTTCAGCTCATTTTATTTAATGAGCTAGTTGGGCCCACTGGTCCAGTTCGAGTTCGGTTCGATCGGTTCGGCCCGTTCGGTCTAATTTTGGGTCAAATTCTTTTGAAATTAGTGTCAAAATTCTTGTTTTAATTAGCTCTATCTTGTTTTACTATAAAATTTATATTTCTAATTTTTTTATTAAAAATTAATTTTTTGATTAATTATTTTCTAATTTTGCGAGGTTTACATTTACTGCGTTAAAATTGCTGCGGGCTTAACTTGATTCCTTGAGGTAGGGGATTTATTTTAAAATCAACCGTTTTAAATTATGAATGCCAAGAAACCTGATGAATAACTGCAAATAATTTCTAATTGTTTTGTATAGTTAATTGATGAATTGAGTTGAGTTGAGTTTGTGTTTGGTTTGGAATTATTGCAATGATGGTTTATTTGTGTCTATTTTTCTGATTATTGAGAATGAGTTCTTGCTGTAAATTTTAATTATATTGATAATATTATTTTGGTTACTAAATTGAAATGGATATTTAAATACTGGATTAATGCTGGCTATTGATAGTCATAAGTTTGAAAATTGGATATTCTTTTAGGGTGTTAAGGTTAAATTTTGAAAGTACTTTAGAATGGATTGAAAGAATTCTTAAGGAAGATAAGGAAAAGTTTAAGGAAATATATAAGGTTAAGGGTATCCGTAAAGAAAAGATAAAGTTAAGAAAAAGGTTAAAGAAAAAGGTTAAGAAAAAAATTAACAAAAAGGATAAAGATAAGGACATGAAAGGTTTGAAGATTAAGGTTTAACTTGTAAACTCCGGTTAAATTAGTAGATAATTAGTCAATAAATTAACTTTTAATAAGGAATATTAGAAACGCGAATATTATATCAAATTAGGATAGAGCTCATCGAAACGAGAATTTTGACACCAATTTCGAAGAAATCGGTCTAAGATTGGACCGAACGGGCCGAACCGGTTGAACCGGGTCCAAACTGGACTGTGGGCCCCCATGGGCTCTTGTTTCTCTTCATTTCCCTCAATGACGCAGCAAGCCTCCCAGGGAAGAGAAGAAGAGAAATTCGTTTACGGTGAATTCAATTTCCCGTAACTTTCCCGTTCGAGCTCCAATCGCCGCACCGTTTGCGGCCATGCGTTCACCGCGTCGAGCTCTACATTTCTACCGGAACAATTTCATAGGTAACTCATTATTTTACACTCAGCCTTCATTTCCCCCAATTTTCGAATTTTAAGTGGGAATGTTGAATTTCTTTGATTTCTGATGTTTTAGGATCCAATTAGCTTGAGAGAAACGTTCACTCTTGCTTATGTGAAGCTTGGGTAAGGTGATGATACGATAATTCTATTTTATTTTCATTGAATTTGAGCTTTGAGTATTAAATTGGATATATATGTGTTATGAATGTGTATTAGGTTGTGAATAAATAATTGGAGCTTGAAATTGTGAATACTGGAACTTGAAGGAAGCGGATTAGTTGAGTTTTGAGGGGCTGTCTTGGTTTTGAATAAATAGCTTTGGTCGTTACGTGGAAATTGGCCAAGGTATGATTTAGGTTTCTTGCATTTAATATATAATGTTCTGTGAAAACTTAGGCTAGATGACCATAGGATAAGTTGGAATGCAGGTGTATGTTTAATGTTTAGTAATTTGTCGATGAATATATATTTGGTTGAAGTTTATTGGATAATTAGTTATTAATTTTGGATGGTGAATGTTGTTATGTAATTTGGAGAGAATTATGGTTGAATGTTACTGTTGATGAACATGGTTGGTTTAGTGCTTGTTGATTAATTAATGATTTGGTGAATTATTGATTTGAGGTATAACTATTGTTGAGGTTGTTGTGATAATGAGGTATTTTGTGTTAAAAGCCTAGGATTTGTGAACTATGATTCTTAGTTGAATTTTGGTTGTTGGATTTGAATATTGTATGAGTTTAATTGTTGATCTGAGGTAGATTTATTGTGGTGATTGTTATGATGATGAGAAAGGGTATGTTGAATTGAAAAGAATGCAGGTTTGGACCCAAAAAGGGTGGCAAAGTCTGAGTTTTAGAGGAGATGCTGCCGAAATTTTATAAAAATTAGAGATTTTATTTATATGATTATCTAAAAAGATTTAGATTCAAAGGGTATATGGTTTGATTTAGAATTATTAAGAAAATGAGCATGTTTTAAGTTTGATTCATTTAGAAAAGAATGAATTATGTTTTGAATTGGAACTATTGATGGACGGAATGGGAGGTGTGATAATGAAGGATAATTATTGAGTATGATTGATGTATGATGATGAATGAGATGTGATTGAGAATGATGTGGATGTTGATGAATTATAATTGAATTATTTATATGGCTTATGAATTTGAATGATCTGAGATACGAGATTCCCTGGATTAAGTGCCGTGGCTTGCCACCACGTGTACCAGGTTGAAAACTCGATACTCTGTTGACCCTACGACGTAAGTGTGACCGGGCACTATATAAATTCCCGGGAATGTTACCCCCATTGAGCAATATTAATTATTTGAGAAAAAGCTATGCATAGACTCTTGGGGATGCACGTCGGGGGACAGTCTAAGGACAATTCAGACTTGTCGGGTTGGCTGGATAACCGACAGATGAGCCTCATCAGCCATAGGATAGGCATGCATCATATGCATATTACTTGAATTACTTGCTTGTGTATTAACTGGGTGTGCCTAAATGTACTTGCCATGTTAAATGTATATTTGTTATCTGCAGTACTTGTAACCTTCTTGTGTTTGCCTTTGTCTGCTTAGTTGTCTGTGAAAATGCATGATGGAGTTGGAGGTATGGAGGAATGGCAGTATGGGATTTAGATTTAAGGTTAAGTTAAGTTAGGATTAAATATTTTTAGAGAATCACCTTTTATGGCTTCTATTTAATACTTTAAGCTCTATAATCTGAGTGTCGGCGTCCTAGGATTGCCTCTGGCATTCCCAGGACCTTATATATTATGTGTGTGGCACCTTTACCATACTGAGAACCTCCGGTTCTCATTCCATACTATGTTGTTATTTTTCAGATGCAGGTCGAGAGGCATCTCGTTAGGCATCTGGACTCTTGAAGCGGAGTAGTTACTGGGTTATTTTGTTATGCTATGATGTATATATATGTACTTAACTTTCTCTCCACATAACTTATTCTTTTTGATCCTCCTAGAGGTGTATGGAGAGGCAGGATTTTGTTTATGTACATCTGGGTTTTGGATATGTATATATATGTATATGTGTGTATATTCTCCGTCCAGTCTTGACTTCACAGGCTGAGTCAGGAGCTTGTTATTTTGTACCTTTGGCACTCTATTCTTACTTCTGTTATCTTATGTTTAATAGTTATGGTTTTCTTAGCACGCAGGTTAACTCGTTCCTTGAATGTTGCGCTTTTATTTTGCGATTTTTATTTCCTCTATTCTTCAAGGCTCCTAGCATATTATAATTCTTCTGCTATTATATGTACTCATTTTATTTTAGAGGTCGTAATACCACATCACCTCTGTTTTACGACTTAAGCGTAAAGCTTTGTGTGGTAGGGTGTTACATAACTTCTAAAGAAATAAGGTTTGAGGAATAAAGTTTGAGGAAGATTGAATAATTTGAATCAAATAATCTAATTTTGAGCACAATCTCGTGAGAAAGGCAAAATATAACGCTTACTTGAGATATTGTGCATGAGACTCAATGGGGATGCTCACTTGAGACCCAAAGGATAAGGCTCAGGTGGGATAGCGATATGTAACGCCCACTTGATATCAGTAGGAAGGCTCCCCATGAGGATGGCGATATGTAATGCTCATGGAAGGGCGTTGGCTAAGGTAGGGGTGGCAATACGTAACGCCTATCTCAGGACCACTATCAGGTATCAGAAAACAAACTGACGCGTGAGCTTGAATAGGAATAGACATTCATCATGTGCATTTGTATAAAATACTTGTATGTTTGCATTGTGTACGTTGCTTGTGCTTATTGGTTTATAAAAATGACTGTGAACTGAGGTGATTGAGGATAGATTAATGTAATTGAAAATTACTTTAAAGAAATATGATTTGAAAGAAAACTGCTAAATCATTTAAAGTAAGAACTTAGAATTTTAAATGTTTAGTAAAGGAGATTATTCTTGAAAGATAAGTGAGCTATATGCATTTATTCTTTACTTTTATGGCATTCTCGACCTCTACTGAGAACGAGTGGTTTAGTTCTCACCCCAAAATTTTCACCCCTTTCAATGTCACAAGCTTGAAGAATCAGTGTGAAGCTGCAGACAAATAGTGAATTATGTTTTCTAAACCTAATTGCCTTCATAGAGTCCCCTTGCTCTTGTTGCTTAAGATTTTATTTTATGCAGAGGGATAGGTATTATACCTGAGTTTTATTTGATTTCACTGGTGTAATATTTATTATTATTAATATTTATGTGATTATTATTACCTGAAGATCTTTGATATATGGCTTTAAAGAATAAAAGCAAAAATTTTTCTGGAGTTTTCTTAAAACTAAAATGCGACATCGATATAAAGGCTTCGTATTAAATAGATAATAAAGAAAAACAGGTCAGTAACACCTTACCTTTAGTACGATCATGATGAGTTAGGAGTTTGGTCGTTACATATAACAAAAAAAACAAAAAATAAAAGAAACATCCGAAACTGACAAAAAGAAACATCCAAAATCGTTGTAAAAGATTATCCAAAACTTTTCAATTATAGTAAAGAAGAACGCATCATTTTCGGATATAGAAACATCCAAAACCTAACAAAAGAGAGATATCCAAAGCCTAACAAAACGAGACATCCAAAATTATTAAAAAATGAGTATCCAAAAACTAAGAAAAGAATCATCTAAAACTATTAAAAAATCCAAAACCTAAAAAGAAGAAACATCCGAAATATAAGAAAAAGAAACATTCAAAACATATAACAAAAATGCATCCGAAATCTAGGAGAAAGAAACATAAAAAACTAGTAAAAAGAATCATTCAAAACTTAGAAGAAGGTCTGGGGGTGACGAGTTTGATGTCAAGGCATCTCGTTAAGAGGCTTTTGCTGAACTGGGGAGTGGGTTGATGTGGCCTTGCGCTGAAAACAGCACCAACTGAACATGAAGCTCTTTTTTCTCGTTAAAAGCCATGGTTTCACAAATAAAAACTAACAGAGTGATGGAGATATTGTTAGAGTGTTATTATTTTTTTTATGAATATTGATTAATGAATATGCAGGACAATAACTTGTAGGGGAAGGCCGCAGTACAAGGAATTGCTGAGGAGGCGCACGTCACGACACGAGGAATTGTAGGGTAAGGCATGCGCGTCATGGGACGAGGTGTTGCATGGAGAGGCGCAGCGCCACGACGATCATGGTTGGTGGGGGAGGGGCGTGATGCCGCTGAGAGAAGAGTTGGGGGAGGATGCGGCGGCGCACGAGCGGCGATGGACCTTGAGGGTGCTCGGAAGGAATTGCAAAGGGAGGTAACGACATCGCGTGGGAGAGCAATTGGAGGGAAAGATCACGCTAAGGGTTGAGGTTGGATGGCGCATGTTTTTGAACCTAGTCCTTACTTTTGGGAATTTCAAAATAAGATTTTTAAAAAGTTGTTCAAGTTTGTTATACATATTCGTTACCTATACTTTCTCTTCTACAAAAGAAAAACATCTTTTTATATTAAATGTTAAAATTTTTTAACATAAATATAAAATCCGTGTAAATCACTGATGTGCATTTACACGAAATTTACATAGATTTTTATTTTTGTACTAAATAAATACGTGCGAAATATTTTGGATTATTTTAAAAAATAGTTAAAATTAATATAGTAAAAAAGTTTGAGGCTGATTATATACAAATTTATAATAGAATTGACATTTTTTAAAACAAGCCTCAAATCTGTGTAAAGTTATTATGTATGTTCAAATGAAATACAAACAAATTTTAATATTTGTCTTAAACCTGTTACTAATTTGTTTAAAAAAATTTTGTGCCACCAAAAAATGTTTGACAAAAATTTTGGGACCAAACTTAGCTGAATTTGAAACTACTTTTTATAACCTACACCAAAATCTATTAAAAAAAGTTAATTTTAAATAACAAATATATTTATTTGATACTTGATTTGATGGCTAATTTTTTTTATAAACTAAATTGACATTATTTGACAATAATAAATTAAATTCAATTTTCAACAATATTTTTTTTCTCATAATTATTTCGGACAAAATTCTAGCCTTTATTTTTTTTCCTTTAATACTCATAATTCCGAACAATAAATTATTTCTCATAATTCAGCTAGCAGATGCGTTGTTAGTCCAACGTGTAGGTCACACGTTAGATCTGTTATTCTATATGGACACATAAGAGAAAAAGACTACCCTTAGAGGTGGAGCCACCCAGAGTGGATAATTCGATTTGATTTATGTATTGAGAACTCCTTTACTGATTCACTAATTAGTATCAACTACTATTTTCTAATTAAAAATTACTTTGATAATAATGTTTATATGGTTTTGTAAAACCCAAAATCTTTGAAAAGTCTTATTATGATCAAGTCTCAAATCATATAGTTATTTATAGCCTTAATTTCAGAAATCATTTTATTAAAAATAATTAAGGCAAGTTTTGATTTATTGAATTTGAGATGAGTTATGATTATTATCCAATTTTATAATTATTGGATTATTTTCTATATTTGAATTATAAAGTTGGTAGCTGTGAAATAATGAAGATTTTATATGATTTGGATTAGATAAGAAATATTTTGCATATTAATATTGCTATTTTGGAAATTAAATAAATTAAGTATATTATTTCTAATTATTTGGTTGGGACATTTTATTGAAAATAAAGTGTGAAATTGATGATCAAATAGTATTTTTATACATTATTATTGTTGGATTAGAATTTATTTCTAATTACTATATTTTTCTCAATTTCATTTGAAATTACTAAAATGCCCCTAACCCTAATTTAAAAAAAATTGAAACCCTAATTCCCTACCAGTTAGCCGCCGAAACCCTAATCCTATTGCCTCTTCCAAAATCAGCGGCATTCATGAAATAGAATAGAGAGAGAAGTTGAGGAATCAGAGGGAACCGGGGAAGGGGAATCGGAGAAGAGGGATGGTGCGGTGCCGGCGAGAAATGCCGTCGCTGTTGCTGTCGCCAGGAGAGGAGAGAGACGCGAAGGAGGGAGATGAGGCTTCATTGCCGTCGCGCTCTGCCGCACGCGAGGAGCGCCGCCGTCGAAGCCACGCCTTTCGCCCTGCCTAGTCGCGGTTCTGCCATCCAGCACCCGTTCCGTCGCCTGAGGAGAATCGCAAAGACGAGAGGGAGCTCACGCCGCCTCCACCTCTGTTGACCCGTCAAATCTGAGACACGGGGAGAGAGGGTACGCGAGTGAGAAGGGGGCCGAGGGCTTGGAACCGCCGTGCCTAGTCTCGTCTGTGAAGCCATCGTTGTCGCACTACCACGTCGCACCGATTTGCCGCCGCCGAAGCTCCCTGTGACGCCATGAACCTGCTGTCAAACCATCACCGCCGCTGTGCTATGGAGCAGAGTGAGCCGCGCCTACGCTATTGGGGGTCTCACTGCTACCGGAGAAGGATTCTGGTCGCCGCAGGTGTTGCTGTGAAGCTGCGCCTCTGTGTTTCTGACCGCCGGAGCTCCGGGCTGAGCTTCTGCCACTTGAGACCCTGCTTCCACCGTGTTCCACCGCCGGTAAGAGTTCTGAGTTTGGTTTCTGTTCTTCTGAAATTCTGGAAGGGTTGTTAATGCCGCGTGGTTATTACAGTTGCCGTCACCGGGGTTTTTGCTCGCGATTGTCACTTGGGGTTATTGACGGAGCCGCTGCCGGGTCGATTTGGAGTTGCGGCTGCTTCGTTTTGCTAATTCAGTGAGTATTTCTCGTTTCGAAAAACCCCTGCCTTAGCGTTTGGTTGTGTTTGGTTAAAGACCTTGAGGCTTGGTAATGTAGGTTTGAGTTCCGATGTTTGCGTGTCGCATAAGTGTTGCGGAGGCTGCTGCGCCATTCCTTTTATTTCAGTAAGTGTTTTTACCTCGGAATCCTTGCCATTTGTTTTCAGTTATGAGTTTTAAGATTTTCACGATATTGATGTGTTAAAAAGTAGTAATCGAGCTTATATGTGGTGTTGAGGCTGTTTCGTCTATTGCGAAAAACAAGCGGAGCCGGGATTTTGGTTGTTGATTTCAGATTGAGGCGGAAAGGACTCTGTGAGACGTTTGGGTTATGGATTTGCATTTTGAGGTAGGGCGCTTTCTAAAACTATACTTTATGTATTGGAATTATTACATATGGATACTGATGTGAGAAAATGTGTATTTGGTGATTGTATCGGCCTTATGTATTATTTGATTGTTTCGAAAGCTTATGAATGTTTGCTTGGCTGAATTGTTGTGCGGCTTTGTGAAATGTAATGTTTTAAAGTTGATTCTTTAAAGATTTGAAATATGAGTTTAATCTGTTGAGGATTGGTTTCAATTGAGTCAATTATTTTGACGATGTGAAAGATAGAATACTCTTGAAATTCAGCCTGGGTTGCTTTAATTGATTTGGTTTTGATAAATGATTTATTGCTGAACCGATTCTTTAAAGCTTTATAAATGAGTTAAATCGGTTGATATTGAGTTGATTTTTGAAATGGTTTCCTTGAGGTATGCCATTGAGGCGACTCTTGGATTTAGCTTGCTTTTGAATTGATTTCTGGTTTTGAGCTGTTGAAAAGGAATGAGAAACGGTTTAGTTGGGACCCGAACCGGGTGGCAAAAGTCCAAGTTTTAGGGGAGGTGCTGCCGAAATTTTTATAAAATCCGAGTCTTTATTGAAATGTTGTCTGGAAAATGATGAGTTAAAGACTTCTGCTATTTTATTTGAATTATCAAGAAAAGGATGATTCATGCTTTCGAAATGAGTTAGTAAAGGGGAAATTGTGATTTAGTCTTGCTTCTTAAGAAAGGCATTGTATCTCTTTCAAGAGAAAGTTATTTAGATGAAACTTGTGTTTTAAAGCTGTTTGAATGCGAAAAGGGTTTATGCCTTTGAATTTGACTTGGGGGTTTCAATTAAAGAAGTTTCAATGACTTTGAAAGAACCTGAATGTCTATTGACAAGTTTTATTTTGAAATGTTTTGAGAAAGGTTTTAAGTTCTCTTTGAACTCTGAACTTTTGCAAGACTAAAACAATTTTGAACAGTTGAAACGCTTTAGAATTTATCATGGGGGTTGAAGCTGGTTTTGCCTAAGTAAAGGAAACGGCTTTGAAAGAAGTAAATGATTACGTGACTCGGTTTGGCTTAGATCCTATTTTATTACTCAAATCGGAAAGCCAAGGTTTTAATGATTTTAAATGAATTCGGCGAAATGAGTTATGCTACTCTCCCCTAAAGACTTGGGACTCTGTCGAGAAACTTTGTTATAAAATCCCATTGTGGGATGGGTGATTTTGAATGTTCCCAAATGAATCTTTAACTTTCCATGGTTTTGGAAGTTTTGGAAAGAGAATGCCGAGAGTGGCTTTGTTTTAAAAAGGGAACTCACTTTGAGTAAATTTGGCTTATGAGCCTGAGATGATTTGAGAAATGAGATCTTTAAAGCCAAGGCTAAAAAGAGTTGAAATTTGATTTCAAAGTGAAATGGCTTGAGAAAAGTGACTTATGGCTTAAATGCCAGTTTTATGAATTTGATGATGTTGAATGGTGGAAGTGTTGTTTTGTTGTGAGCCGGAATGGCCGTGTATGCTATTGAACTATGGCTGATTGCCGAATGAGTTGCGAGCCGTATGGCTGATTATGAATTATGAACTTAAGCCGAAGGGCTATATTTATTGATAAATTGGCTGGTTCTGGATTGAACCGTGAGCCGGATGGCTGAGATGGATGGTGATCCATGGTTGAGTATAAATGCATGTATGCAATCGAATGAATTGTGAATTTAAGCCGGATGGCTGAGATAAATGTTGTATGCGAGTATGCTTGTGTTTTCTCTCTGGTTGTAAGGGTGACAGGGCACCGATACCCTCTAATGGCGACAGGGCGCAGATACCCTCTAATGGCGACAGGGCGCAGATACCCTCTAATGGCGATAGGGCGCAGATACCCTCTAATGATAATAAAGCGCAACAGAGAGACTGTGTCCGGGTTAGCTACCGAACACGTCGGGTTGGCTTGGTAACCGACAGATGATATCATCAGCCACTAGGGACAGGCATGCATCATATGCATTTGTGTGACATTGGTTGGGTGTGCATATTATACTTGGTTTGCCTATGTGATTAATTGCTAACTGTTCTACTTGTAATAACTATTTGTTTGTGCTTGCATCCTTCTATTTGTGTTTGTTACTGGGACTCTGTTGGACTGTGGTGATTGGTTGCTGGTTGGATTGTTTGGACCTAGGGCCGTGGTTGGAATGAGGTGAACCGATGGTTGATTTCACTTTTGTGTTTCTGGTTTGGAATAAAATTATGAAAGGCTATTTTGGTTCCGCATAGATAAACCGTTTTGAAAGGCTTTTGAGTTTTTGAGAATTGAACGGTTTTTCTTTCCGAAAAGATTTCCGACTTTACTTCTATTGTAAACCGTTGTTTTTGAAAAGAGGCATAAGACGATTATGAATCACTGGTGCAGTTATCTTCACGTATCCTATTACAGTAATTCCCAAAAACCCTCTACTGAGAACCCTTTCGAGGATGATGTTCTCACCCCCCTACATTTTTCCCCTTTCAAGATATGGGCGCAGAAGTTACGAAGAGTTCATTTAGTTGTTGTTGAGATGCTCTATATTGTTTTAGTTATGGTTTATTGTACCCTCGCCTTTATCTTGATATAATCTGTAAGAGGGATAGGGATTGTATTGGATTATGTTTGTAATATTATTTATATATATATTTGTACATATATATGGATGTACTCTTTATGAGTTTTGTAAGTTGTATGGTATTTATGGATGTATGTCATCGGATGAAAGTATTTTTGGGAACGGTATTGCGGTTTAAAGTTTCAAACAAGCTCATATTTTAGTATTAAATATTATAAAAGTCGTCGTAATGTCCGAGCTATCAGAGTTGCGCAGCCGGAAGCGTGAGCTTTGGTAGTTAGGGTATTACAGGTTTCATGTGGATTATAAATATATTGTCTAGTTACTTAATTGCAAAACTCATTCTGTTTTTTAAAAATTATTTTTCAGAAAAAAAAATACTTAAATATATGAGCCCTTCTATTCAAGAGTAATGATCTGTAATTGATACCTTTTTTTATTGAGTTTCTAGATGTCATATGCTCTATATGTCATAGGCAGAATCTAACCATATTATCTATTTTATGCTTTTTGTTAAAATAATGTGTAACTATTCTTTTCTAGTACTTGTAATTTTATTAAAAGTATTTGTAACTTTCTTATTCGACTTATATCCGAATTTGTTAAGTTTGTTAGGGGACAATTTTTCTAAGCGCAAGTCATAGCTCATTTTGGACCGTGACAGTTTATTTTGGCATATTTAAGGTGAATGCTATAGTACCTAAAAAATGGTGCCTACTTACCAAAAAAAGTTAAAAATTAATATTTAATTTAAAAGATATAAAAATAAATAATTTTTAAAAAATCAAAACTTACTACAAAAGATAAATTAAGCAAAATTTAGGCACCAACTCATAGACACCATAAAATTGGCCAATTAAAATTGCTAAAGCTCAAGTCTTTCGAAGTAAAAAATTATTTATTCTCCAAAAAATATATTAACTTGTTAAATTTGATGCTAGGGATTAATTATAAATGCTCAATTGACAAATCCAGTGATAGAATCGTTACATATCAACCATCTAGAATTTAATATATAAGCTGATCTAGATGAAAATCTAATCTGGATTCAATATATTTTGATAATTAATCCCTTCTCAAAATCATGGAAGAAAATCTATTTTGGATTCAATACGTTTTGGTAATTAAGCTCCTTTTTAAAATCTGAGGAGAAAGTAGAGGCTGGGTAGGAAGCAGAGTATGGGGAAGAAGTTGAGGGCCAAAATGTGGTTGGACCAACGGATCCATTGTATACAACTGAGTCTGACGTAGCACGGAAACCAAGAATTGAGATAATCTTGATCAGTTCCAAACTCTATCAACGACCATGCAATTTACCAATGGCTAGGCCATCTGGCCATTTCTGATTAACCATCAAGCATGAGTCGTTGGTACGGCGCATTACTAACGTGGAGAGTGTGCAGTGTCCTAAAGTATATTTATTGTGTGATTTAAAAACTAGGTGCGTGTTAGATTGATTATATGTATAATTATTTCATATGTTAAATCATTATTAGAAAAATTAGTTTTAGTGGTCATTTATTTCATTTTTAGTGGCTATAAAAATAGCCGTTTTATGTTTTGTTATTAAAAATTATAGTGATAATTATACAATTGTTGATAAAAATCTTTTTAATAATTGTAAACAGTATATAATTGCCATTATAATATATAGTAATAACGATAAATATATAATTGTCGCAAAAATATAAGTTAAATAAGATATATAACTACCCTTATGTTATTACTACTAAAAGTGGTTTTTGTTATAGTAAATACACAAAGTAAACCTAGTATACAATAATACATGATAAAATGACATTCTCCTTTCTTGAGAGATGCTAAAATGACATTCTCCTCCTCTTTATTTGTAAAATGTATATTCTCCTCCCTTATAACTTTTAAAAAATCTCCTCTTTAATTCATTTAAAACTTTTTGTGTTAACTAATGTTAATTTTATCCATTTTTTAAGAAAAAATAAATTGTTTTTTACAAAAATACCCTTTAGCAAAATTTTAATTTTTTTTGTAATTAAATTTTACTTACCAAAATACTCTTTAATAAATTATTTTTTATTGATTAAATTATATTTTTACCAAAATATTTAAAAAAATAATAATTAAATTATTTTTTTAAGATATCCTTCAGCATTAATTATTAAATTGTGATTTTATCAAAATTTTTGTTAACAATTATTTTTATATTTTATTATTAATTTTCTGATATCAAAATATATTATTTTAACATTAAATAAAAAATCTTGGTAAGACTATTTTTCGATATCAATATATATTAATTGTTATACATATTAACAGTAGTAAGATTTTTTTATTTAATATTAAAATAATATATATTGATATCAAAAAATTAATAATAAAATATAAAAATAATTGTTAATGAAAATTTTGATAAAATCACAATTTAATAATTAAAAAATTATTGAAAGGTATCTTAAAAAATAATTTAATTATTAAATCTTTATAAAATATTTTGGTAAAAATACAATTTAAGCAATAAATAAATAATTTATTAAAGGGTATTTTGGTAAGCAAAATTTAATGACAAAAAATAAAATTTTTGTTAAAGGATATTTTTGTAAAAAACAATTTATTTTTTCTTAAAAATAGATCAAGTTAACATTAGTTAACACAAATAAAAAATTTAAAATGGATTAAAGAGGAGATTTTTTAAAAATTATAAGAAAAGATAATGTACATTTTACAAATAAAAGAAAGGATAGTATCATTTTAATATCTCTCAGAAAAAGAGAGTGAAATTTTCTATAAAAAATAATTTATTCTCTAATTTCAAAAGGATACCAGAACAATTATCATCAATTATTTTATTGAAAATATGTAAAATAAAGTCAATATTCAACGTTGAAATATTTAATGCGTTTCCAAATTAATAATCTTCTCATTAATTATGAGAATATTTATAATATTAGAAATATTTTCAATTTTATTAATTTAATGTATGAATGCTTTAATTATTTAAATCTTACCATTAATACACGTTCATGCATCTTTGCACAATTGTTTTAGATGAAAACACGATATTTTTTATCTGAAGTGCATATATAAATACAAATCCTTCCATGGATCATCAAGAATTCATATGAAAAATATTGATCACCATGTTAGATATTTGTTCCATATTAATTGATTCTTCCATTTCCATATGGCGCATCCATTTTCGATAAAAAAATTTTCTCTTCCTATCTTCATTCTCAGACCTACCAACATCTACAACATTCAACTATATGATCTCCAAATAGATCATCATATCACATCAATAAAATACCAAAGGATTAGATTATTTTTATTTTGTTATTGCTATACACCGTGAAGAAATACCACTTTTCAAAAGAAATAAGGTGTTTTTTCCAAGTGCGGTATATCATATGTTTGCAATCATGACAGCTTTTGGGAATTCATGGTGGCAATAATGAAAGCAAATTGAATTTCTGCATTATGGGTGCTGCTATTGCAGAAGTTTGTTTTCCCTTGCAAGCTCTACCATCGGTTTTAGGGCTTTATCCTAGAGAAATGTTCAAGCACCATTAGAATTTATTGTTTTTAGCCATCACTTTTAGCTTTCATGCCAATTCCTTTAGTCTAATAAGTAATAATCCAACAATATAATTTTTAATCCATATTTTTAAACATTGATGGTTAACTGTTGGTCAAAAACAATAAATTATGTTGGTCGCCTAGTATTCTTCTTTACGCCATCCTTAAATGTTATGGTGAACTTAGGTGAAAATAAATGAAATCTAAATTATGTATTTTACAATGATATTTCATATGTTTTGGTTATAGTTAAGTGAAAAGTGAGATCTATTGTTTATGTTACAATGGTGTGTTTCTATACTTGTACTTTTCATACTGTGTACAATATAATAGTTCCAAAAAAATGTATATTTTCGTTTCATTATGTATGGATACCTCTTTTGAATACTGTGTTATAAAAATATACTTATCTTAAAATAAATTTTAAGTTGATAAAAAAATTAAAACAATTATATTTTTAATAGATGTTTGTCACAAAATTTATTATTTTATTCTAAAAATAATTATTGGATAACAAATAATGTGTATTTTTTTGTTATAACAAGTTTATTTTTTACAATTAACATATATTTTATCATCAAAGAGAGAAGCAACTGAGAATATATGTAAAATAAAATGATAATATTTTTAATACAAGTGGTATTATCATTAATAAGGGATAAGTATTGTTTTGGTCTCTAATGTTTAGAGTCAGGATTGAAATCGTCCCTTACGTAATTTTTTTTTAGAATCGTTTTTAATGTTGTGTTTGATTTTAAAATCGACCTTTTAAATAAATTTTTTTCTAAATGACAAAAATACCCTTTTTTCCACCATTTCATTCTTCTTGTTCTTCTTCTTCCATTAACAAAACTCAAAACTTCAAATTTTTAAATACAGTTAACAAAATCCAATTACAAGATTAAAAATACCCAAATTCATCTTCAATTACAAAAATAAAAAATCTATAAATGTAATTACCAAGAAATCAAATACAAGAACAAGAAAAAAAATTAGGGAGAAACAAGAAATCCAAAAACATAAAAAAAGCAACAACAATCCAGAAATCCAGAAATAAGAACAAGAACAAAATCAATAATAAAAATTAGGGAATTAGGGATTATAATGAACAAATCCATTATTCAAATCCAGATTCAACAAATACTAATAATCAGATTCAACAATACCAACAACTAAAACATTATTCAAATCCAAAAAAACAACATCAAATTCAACAACCAAATCAACACACAACAACGATGAAATCAGAAAATAACAAATCAAAATCAGATTAGAAGTAGAAGCAAAAGCAGGCCTAGAAGAAGCAGAAGCAGAAGTAGAAAGCAGAGGCAGGAGCAAGAAGCAGAAGACGAAGCAGAAACAGAGGCCGAAGTAAGAAGCAGAAGCGGCAAGGTGCAGCGGCGAGGCGGCGAGGAGCAGTGGCGAGGAGCAGCGGTGCAGAAGCAGAAGCTCTCTTCCTGGCTCGCGACGGCTACGGCGGCTCCAAGCTTCGCCGGCGCCGTCCCCCTTCTCCCCCCCCCCTCTCTCCCCTCCTTCTCCTTCCCCCCTCCCCCTCTCCCTTTCCCCTTGTGCCCTTTCCCGTTTCCCTTTCTCCCCTCCCCCTCGTGTCTTTTCTTTTTTTTAATTTTATAATTTTTTTATTAGAATATGGGTAATTTAGTAAGAAAATTAAAAATTTTATTAAAAATGACGATTTTAATATGAAGTAAAACGTTAAGGACGATTCTAAATCAAAAATTACGTTGGGGACGGTTTCGATTCTGACCCTAAATATTAGGGACCAAAACAATACTTATCCCTTAGTTATTTGATTGATAATATGTAAAATAAAATGAAGTCAATATTCAACATTCAAATATTTAATGCACTTCCAAATCGGTAATCTTCTCAATAATTATGAAAATATATATAATATTAAAAAACATTCAAATTTTATTAATTTAATATATAAATGCTTTAATTATTTTGATCTTAGTCTTACCATCGATATATGTTCATGCATCTTTACACGATTGTTTTAGATGAAAACATGTGTTTGATTCGAAATAATATATAAATACAAAAATTTCATGGGATCATCAAGAATTCATATGAAAAATTGATATTGATCACCATGTTAGATATTTATTCCATGTTATTTGATCCTTCCATTTTGATATGGCGCTTCCATTTTCTATAAAAAAATTTCTCTTCCTATTCAGTGACCAACATATACAACCTTTAACTATAAAGAACTTCAGATATATCATCATACTAAGTCAATAAAATACCAAATGGTTAGATTATTGAAAAATATAACATCCAAAAATTAAGAAAAAAAATATCTAAAATTCAAAAAAATCATTCAAAATCTGAAAAAAAGAAACATCAAAATTAAAAATATAAGAAAAAGAAATATCAAAACTATATAATAAAAAACAACCACAAAAATTAAAAAAAAAAACACCAAAAACTTAACAAAAAGAAACATACAAAATTATTATAAAAGATTATCCAAATTTTTTTTAATTATAATAAAAAAGAACACATCACTTTCGGATATCGAAACATCCAAAACCTAACAAAAGATAAATATCCAAAAGCATTTTAAAAATTTCAAGTTACCGGCAGACAGCAAAATCTAACGATAAACAATTAATCTGATAGTAATCTTATTACCAGCAGATTATGTTTTTTTTCGTCAATAAATCCAACGGTATTTAACGTTTTTCTTATAATATTAGCGGTCATTTATTTTACTTCTAGTGTTAATAAAAAATTTTATCCATTAAATTTTCTTTATTTTTATAGTATGAAAATAATCTTCTAAACTTCTTCCTCTATTTTTACTCCACATATCCTAATATTTGGTACCTCAACTCTTACGAAACAATGAATTATTATTTTAATTATAAAAAAATGAGTGTTAGCCATTTTAACTAAAAAATTTTGAATTACCTAGATACTTATCAAATACCAAGTTAGGTCAACCAAATTAGCCAAAATGAACTTATAATTAAATTTCTTACAAATGTTGGAGACTTTTTTTCATACTTTTTCCTTGTTTAATACTATGTTAATTTCATTTTTTTTTCAATTTCATAGACTATATAGCATTTTGTCTATATTTTTTTCGTGATTTAATTTTGTTTATATTTTGTTTGTTTGCTTTTCCTTTTAAATTTAGTATAGAGTTTTAGATGCATAACCACTTATTTGTTTTTATCTAATAACTTAAATTTTTTAAATAACTGATTTTGTGATATGGTATAAGAATTTTTATGATTAAAAGATTTATAATTTAATATTTGTTGCCCCTATTCTTCTAAAACAAATTTAAAGAATTCAAACATGGTGAAAACAAAAGAAAAAAAAATTATGCACAAGTACTCTTTAAGTCTAAATGAGGATTAAATTTAAATTTTTAGAATAAATAATTTTATAATTAACATAGAGTAATAATAATGGCAATTACTGTTGTGCCTTTTTGAAATTAGAGGATAATTAACATGGGTTGGTGCGAAGGCTAGGGAGTTGGATACTTCCGATTTCAAACTCTAGTATACAGGAAAGGTGAAGAATAAGAATGGGGTTGGTATTATTGTGGATAAACAGTGGAAGAAGGACGTAGTGGATGTCAAGAGGGTGGGAGATCGGATCATCTCTATCAAACTTGTAGTGGAGGGAGGTGTTTTTCATGTGATTAGCGCCTATGCACCGCAAGTGGGTTTGGACGAACAACACAAGATAAGGTTTTGGGAGGATCTAGAGAGTTTTCTAAGACATACCTTCGGGAGATAAGATTTTCTTAGAAGGAGATTTAAATGGCCATGTTGGAAGAGAAGTGACTGGGTATGGAAGTATTCACGGAGGCCATGGTTTCGGGGTGATCAATGCCGAGGGTAAAACTATTTAGGACTTTTCCTCAACCTTTGACCTTCTCATTGCAAATACATGTTTTAAAAAGAGAGACGAACATCTTATAACCTCTAAGAGTACATGACAAGCTCTCAAATTGACTTCTTCTTGTTGAGGAGAGTCGACCAAAAATTTTTCATTAATTGTAAAATTATCCCGAGAGAGTTTGACAACACAACATAGGATGCTCGTCATGGATTTTCACGTTGAGCAAAAGTTGAGGAAAAGACATCATACGAAAAAACCCAAGGACGATGGTGGCAGATGAAAGGTGAGGAACAAAGAAGCTTTCTAAGACAGGTAGAAGAAGAGGCAAAGTGAGATGGGAATGGAAGTGCAGAAGAGATATGGAGGGAGAGGCACAAGTTATTAGAAGAACAGCAAAAGAAAGTTTTGGTGAATCTAAAGGAATAGGACCAAGAGACAAGGAGTCCTGGTGGTGGAATGCGAGTGTACAAGAAAAGATAAAGATAAAAAGGGAGTGCTTTAAAGAGTGGTCTTTATGTCACAATGCAGATAATTGAGAAAAATATAAGGTGGCTAAGAAAGAGACAAAAGTGGCTGTAAGTGAAGCAAGAACAAGAGCATATGAGAGTCTCTACCAGTCTTTGGACACGAAAGAAGGAGAAAAAGGTATATATAGAATCGCAAAGAGCCGTGAAAGAAGAACGAGAGATTTGGATCAGGTTAAGTGCATAAAAGATAAGGATGGAGAGGTGCTGGCTCAAGAGGAGAAGATTAATGAAAGGTGGAAGAGCTACTTCTACGAGTTATTTAATAAAGGACATAAGACTCTTTCGAGCCTTGGTCGGTTATGCACAAGGGAATAAGATCAAAACTTTGACTACTATCGAAGGATTCGAGACTTCGAGGTAAAAGAAGCTCTAAAGCAAATGAAAAATGGCAGGGCAGTAGGACCTGATAATATCCCGATTGAGGTTTGGAAGGGCCTTGCAGGAAAAGGCATCAACTGATTAACCAAGCTTTTTAATGAAATTTTAAGGTCAAAGAAGATGCCTGATGAGTGGAGAAAGAGCACCTTGGTACCTATCTACAAGAATAAAGAGGATATACAAAGTTGCAGAAACTATAGAGGGATCAAGCTCATGAGCCATACCATGAAGTTATGGGAAAGGGTGATAGAATGGGGGTTGAGAAAAGAGACACAAGTAACATATAACCAATTTGGATTTATGCCAGGCAGATCCACCACCGAAGCGATATACTTTTTAAAAAGGATGATGGAGAGGTATCGTATTAATAAAAGGGATCTACATATAGTGTTTATTAATTTGGAAAAAGCGTACGATAGGGTGCCAAGGGAGGTCTTATGGAAGATTTTAGAAAAGAGGAGAGTAAGGATCGCATATATTCGTCCAATTAAAGACATGTATGATGGGCCACAACTAGTGTGAAGACTCAAGGTGGTGTGACAGAGGAATTTTCTATTGGTATAAGATTACACCAGGAATCATCCTTAAGTCCATACATTTTCATATTAGTCTTGTAAGTACTCACAGAGCACATCAAAGAGCCTGTGCCATGGTGCATGCTTTTTGCCGATGATATCGTCCTTATGAGAGAGTCAAGGGAAGACCTAAATAAGAAGTTGGACTTATGGAGAGAAGCTCTAGAAGTATATGGTCTGCGCATAAGCCATAGCAAGACGGAATATATGGAATGTAAGTTCGATCTGAGAAGAGAAAACCCTAATATAGATGTGAAGATTGGAAAAAACATCCTACGAAAAGTTAAAAGTTTTAAGTATCTTGGGTGCATCATGCAGGATAACGGAGAGATTAAACAGGATGTAAATCATAGGATCCAAGCAGGTTGGTCAAAATGGTAGAGTGCATCTGGTTTTATATGCGATAAAAAAGTGCCTTTAAAACTTAAAGGTAAATTCTGTCACACTGCTATAAAACCGTCTATGCTTTATGATACGGAGTGTTGGACGGCCAAAGGGGAGCACGAACATAAGTTGAGTGTAGCGGAGATGAAGATGTTGAGATGGATGAGTGGTCATACGCGATTGGATAAAATAAGGAACGAAGATATAAGGGAGAGAGTTGGAGTAGCACCCATTGTGGAAAAGATGGTAGAATTGCGTCTCAGGTGGTTTGGATATGTGAGAAGAAGACCGACAGAACACCCAATCAGGAGGGTGGATGAGATGGAAGATGGACAAGGGGTGAAAGGCAGAGGAAGACCTAAGAAAACCATCTATGAGGTGGTCAAACGAGATCTACATGTAGTCGATCCCACCTAGTAAGACAAGACTTTGTTGTTGTTTTTTTTATTGTATCATATAAAAGCTTAATTATATATATATTTAACACGTGATATAAATATCTTAACATATTTTATTTGAATATAGAGTATTATGTTTAAACTAAATTCTAAATAATTAATTTATTGTATAATTTCCATTTTCATGAACGTATAAAACTTCAGACATACTTATGCATGTGATTCTAGGATATATTTAATGTGCATTGTAAAAGCTTATTTTTTTTATCTAAATTTTAACTATGTATAAGATTGACTAAAGTATATAATTATTTCATTTGTTAAAAATGTACAATACAGATCATTATGCAATAATACATGATCCAACAAAAAAATCTTTTTCGTTCTTTGATCTTTTAACTCTATAAGTTTGGTTAGTCCTTTTTTCTTTAATAATTTTTCTCTAAAATTAATAGAGCATATTTACATATGACACGTTAAATTGTTAATCCGTATATGGTGATTGCTAATTTAGATTGATAGATTTTTTTATTAGGAGTCTTATTATTTTTTGGATAATTGTCAAGATCGTTCAAAATTTTTTTAATTATTTTTTTTATATATATTAGCTAAATTTATTGTGTAAAAATTAAAAAATATTAGTAATTTTTAATTTTTAATTATAAAAATTAAATAAAAAATATACATATTAATAAAAATGACCTTGTTATTTTTTATCGATTTTATTTATTTGTTATTAATTATTTTAAAATATTGAATTTTAAATCTTTGATATTATATCTATCTGATTACTTGATATATCATTATCTCTAAATAATTTTCTATAAGATAAAAAATCCATGTTCCTTTTCGATTTGGAACAAAAATATTAGTAGAATACCAACCATTCTGCTTAAAATTGAAAAAAATAATGAAACTTGAATAAATAATTTACAATACGTTGTCTGGGGATTAAATCATAATGGTAATATGTAATAAATATTCTCATTTATTATATTTAATTTAGATAAATTATCTCAATTTTTTATTATCTATTGTAAAATAGAATATGCACTTATTCTAATAGTTCAAACTAATAGTTAATAATAAATAAAATTTATGTGAATTATGATGTTCAATTTAAATTGAGTACACCTAAAATTTAACATAATCCTAATAATATATAATATATTAACAATTTTTCTAAGTAAGAGTGAAAAGATTAAAAATATATATTCTCTATTTAATTTTACACAATAAATTTAATCAATGTATATGAAAAAATAACAAAAAATAAAAAAAAATCTAATTGACTACTAACAATTATCTCAAAAGACAATAAAATTTTCAGCTGGTACTTAATGGACAGATCAATAGTTTATCATGCTATATAGGCACGCTTTGTGAAGTCCAGAGAAAGATCATTGACGAAGGGGATAACCAATTTCATGGAGTTGATTAAGGGCCTAAAAGTGTTTTTTTTTTTAGTTAGAATTCTAATTGTTTTTAGAGTAATTGTCAGGATCGTTTATGATTTTTTTTAATAATTTATTACAATTATACTTTATATAACATAACATTTATAATTTTGTAAAAATAATTTTGTAATTACATATTTATTATATCTAAAATTATACAATTATTCTAGTAATAATTAATAAATATTAAGATGATTTTGAACTATTTAGTCTAATTTTTTATTATCTCTCGAACATTATTGTATTTGATTGATAATATGTAAAATAATGAAGTCAATATTCATGGTCAAATATTTAATACGCTTCCAAATTAATAATCTTCTCAGGAATGATAAGAATATATATATATATATATATATAATATCAGAAACATCTAATTTTATTAATTTAATATGTGAATATATTAATTTAAATCTTACCATTAATATATGTTCATACATCTCTACGGAAATGTTTTAGATGAAAACACAATATGTTTGATACGAAATGCATATATAAATACAATCCGTTCCAGGGGATCATCAAGGGTTCATATGAAAAAATATTGATCACCATGTTAGATATTTGTTTCGTATTATATGATTCTTCCATTTTCATATGGCACTTTCATTTTCTATCAAAAAAATTTTCTTCCTATCCTCTTTCGCATACCTTGTTACATATATAACCTTCAACTATAATGATCTTCAAATCGATCATCATATCAAGTCAATAAAGTACTAAAGGATTAGATTATTTTTGCTATTATTGTTGTTGTATGTTTTTAATCATAACCGATTTTGAAAATTCATGGTGGCAATAATGAAACAAACCTCTGCATTGTTGGTGATGATACTGTAGAACATTATATTTCCTTGCAAGCTTCACCATAGTTTTTAGAGTTTTATGTTGTCTTTAAATATTATGGTGAACTCAAGTGAAAATAAATAAAATCTAGTTTTGATACATGTTATTGATTGGAATTGGAACTCTTTGGTTACGAAAACCTTTCGGAACCAATGTGCCATTTGAACATTAGCAAATGAGATCTAATTGATGTATGTACAATGATATTTCATATTTTTTGTTATAGTAAGGTAAAAAAGTGAGATCTAATGTATGTTACAATGGTATATTAAACTTGAAACTTTTCATATTTTTTACTTATATTTTTTATATGTAATGGACGTCTCTTCTGAATTTGATGTTATCATAAAATCATATTTATTCTAAAAGTTTAAATTGATAGGAGAAGATATATAATTATTTATATTTTTAATAGATCTTTGTCTCAAAATTTATCATTTTTGTATTTTTTACAATGTTTTTAATTTCCGATATTTACATATATTTTTTATTATCATCAAACAGAGAAGTGTCGAGAATATGTGAGAATATTATTTCTATTCTAACTATTAATAAAATAAATAGATGGAAGCACAAAGACTAATTTACATTTTATTGCATTTTTTTCATATACATAACTAAATCAAATAAAAGACATTACACAATTAGTTTTTTCTTTAAATTGGTTGAACTTATAATCATGTACTAGTTGCTCTTATGAATTTCAAAATATTTATCACTTTAAAATTTGGATGGGTCTAATGTAACACCCTACCATACAGAGTCTTATGCTTAAGTCATAATTCAGAGATGGCAAGGTATTACGACCTCTAAAACAAAAATTTAGTACGTATAGTAGTATGAATAATTGATTATAACTAGGAGCCTTTGTAGAAAAAGGGGTAAACAAAAACCGTAACTCGAACGCGCAACACTCCGATCGATAACGTAACGAGCAAAGGATAAGCTAACGCAAGATCATATATATAAAGAGTGTCAAAAACGGGAATATCAAGACTCAAGATCCGGCTGCGAAGATAACCGGTCCGAGCATAATAATATATACATATAATAAAATAAGGAAACCCCAAAGGAAACCCAAAGGGACACAAATACATACAACCTATTCTCCAAAATCCCCTCTAGAAGGAGTCATCACAGTTTGTATTATTTAATGGAGATAAAAGTATCTAAACAAGATATATAAACCAAAACAGAGTCCCAAGAACAAAGGATCTTCGCTAATCCAGAAGTCTCCAGCATGCCTCAACGAGAAGCCTCGCGTCCTGCATCTGAAAACCACAAAATCCGCATGGGTGAGAACCAGAGGTCCCCAGCACGGTAACAGCTTCCACATATATAATACATAATAATAGAGGAAAGCCAAAGGCAATCCTAGAACTTCCTCCAGATAATATCAAAGCTTATAAACAAGCTAAACCATATAAGGGTATCTGACTAAAGATTCTTCAGTCTAACTAATACTTCCCTTTCCAATTCCTTCAAACCTCCCAACCACCAGCAGGAGTATATTATAGCAAACACAGTTATATCAGACAAAGAATATACAAATAGGAGCAGTTAAGACATTTAGACAATTAGCAAGTAATATGCAGTCAAATAGGCAATCTCAAACAATTCACATAGTATGCATATGATGAATGCCTGTCCCTAGTGGCTGATGATATCATCTGTCGGTTATAGAGCCAACCCGACAAGTCCTGGTAGCTAACCATTGGACTGTCCCTCTGTCGCGCATCCCCAACTCGAGTTATACTCGTTATAAACTTGATCATAAACATGATCCATATCCATCACCCTCACTGGTGAATATTTCGGGGGCGAGCTCATCCGGGTCTTTCACAGTGCCCGGCCACACTTACGACATAGGGTCAACAGAGTCTCGAGCCTCCACCTGGAGCACGTGGTGGCTAGCCACTGCTTCCTCCCAGGGATCTCGTGCCTCTGATAGTGGAAGTGCAAATCTCAATTATCAATAATTCAGCATAAGCATGCATGAATTCTCATCCATGGATCAACATCCATATCAGCCATTCGGCTCACGGTTCAGTCCAGAACCAGCCAATATTCATATTATACACAGCCTTTCCGGCTCACGGTTAAATCCATAACCAGCCGTTTCATTAGCAATTATAGCCTTTCGGCCCATGGCTTAACAAGCACTTCCACCACCATCCTCCGCATCTCACATAATCATCTTGATCTTCATTGATCATTCATTTTTCCCTTGCTTCACTCGCAAGTTACCTCATTCACTAGCCCCTTTTTAATAGCTAGGCATGTCATAATGATTTAAGACATAAATGGTGAGATCGGAGGCTTAGAAGTATGAGATTTGGCTTTTAAAACTCAAAAATCAACTTTGGGATGAAAACAGGGCCACGCGTACGCGCACTCCACGCGCACGCGTGGATGGCCTCAAAAACTCATCGACGCGCAAGCGTCATGCACGCTAACGCGTGGATTAAAGATTTGCCAATCGACGCGCACGCGCCAACCATGCGTACGCGCGGGTGTTCTCGTGCCCCAGGCACAACACTGGCACAGTTCTGGCATAACTCTCTGGAAAATGGCTGGGCATTGGGTGCAGCACAATCGGCGCGCCCGCGCACATCACGCGCACGCGTGGATGGCGCTTTCTGGAAGATCGGCGCGTACGCGCCAGGTGCGCCCACGCGCAAGGGGTCATTCTGCTAAAAATTTTCTAAGTTAAAAGCTGCAGAATTCACAGATTTAAACCCCAATCTTCCAACGGACATAACTTCCTCATTTTAAATCGTTTTTCACCCGTTCTTTGAACGTCATGGACATCCCGGATCCAATTTCATTTCTAAACAGATTTGGTACAAAACGGAGATCCGTAGTCCAAGTTATGTCCCGCCAAAGTGTGCCCAAAAACCATATTTTCATACAAAACCACAAAGTGCCAATTTCAAAACAAGCCATTTCCAACTCTTTTCAAAACCAATCAAAACATGCCAAGTTCATCCCTTTTCTTTGAAATCAATCAAAATATATCAAATTCAACATCAAGCCTCCTCAACTCACACATTGACACACATTACCACAAATTACCAAAATCACTATCTCATCATTTTACCCCACTTCACCCAAGTGGCTCAAACTCAAACACATTGACATATCATATACTATTCCTCATGCCAATTCTCAACAACACCAATTCCAATAAATTATTATTGTACACAATCAACATCATACTCACCATCAACATGGTTCAACCCACAATTCAACCATAACCAATCATCAAGTATATATCACAACATGCATATTTCTCATACATCATACCACTAAGGCCTTAATAATCATCATCACATATATGACCACATCATATATCTCAATCATTCAACAACATCAACAATTCAATGCCTATCTTAGGGCCTCTAGCCTAAGTATTTCCTACCACATTACATATTAGATACGGGAAACCGAAACCATACCTTAGCCGATTTTCCCAAGCTCCCCCGGAGCACTTCCAAACCACTTATCCACAAGCTCTCAAGGCCTCAACACCTCCAAGAACAGATTTTTCACCACCAAACCCTTTCCAAGCTTTTCAAAGTCACCAATCAAGCTCCAATATTCACATATACACAACCTAAGCCACAACCATCATACCCATACACAACATCTCAAAACCCAAACATCATAGAACAACAAAATCACACTAGGGTTGAGAATCTTACCATACCCAAGGTCCAAGGAGACAAGATTAACCTTCTCCTTCAAGAGAGTTGGGTCCTATAACATCAAAGAACCCAAAATCTCAACATTTTACCCATGAAACTCGAAAATAAGGGCTGGAATTTCGAACAGAAACACGTGGCTTACCTCAAGATTAGTTGTATGGGTTTTGTAGAGCTCTCCGCGGTGAACGCGTGGCCACAAACGGAGCGGCAATCGGAGCTCTAGATCAAAAGTTATGGTGGTTTGAAGATCAAGTGAGAGAAAGAACTTGAGAGAGTGTTCTTCCTCCCCTCTCTTCAATTTCAGCGTGTTTGAGTGTGTTGTGAGGAGAGAGAGTGCTGAAAACTAGGGTTTTGGTTTAGTTATGTTGGGCCAAGGGCCTACTTTGGGTCCGGTTGGCCCGGTTTGGCCCGTTCGGTCCAATCTTGGTCCGAATTCTATAAAATTGGTACCGAAATTCTCGTCTCAATTTCCTCTATCATATTAAGCCATAAAAATATCATTTTTGGCTTTCTAGAATAAATTCTCATATATGGGTTAATTAGCCGTTAATTAACCGGGTCTTACATTCTACCCACCTAATTGGGAATTTTGCCCACAAAATTCAAATTCAAATTCAATTACCTGAGAATAAGTGCGGATAATCCGTTCGCATCTCCGACTTAAGTTCCCAAGTGTGTTCCTCAACACCGCCTCGACTCCAAGCCACTTTGACTAATGAAACCTCTTTTCCACGCAACCGTTTGATACTAGTATCATCAATTCTGACTGGAGCCACTGGAAGCGTCAAATATTCTCTTAACTGAACCGATTCGGGTTCTAACACATGGCTAGCATCAGGAGTGTACTTTCGAAGCTGCGACACGTGAAATACGTCGTGCAGGTTTGAAAGATGGGGTGGTAAAGCCACCCGATACGCCACTGGCCCAATCCTCTCCAAGATCTGAAATGGACCAATGTATCGAGGATTCAACTTCTTTGCTTTAATCGCTCTACCTACTCCTGTGGTCGGAGTAACTTTCAGGAAAACATGATCTCCTGCCTCAAATTCTAAGGGCTTCCGCCTTTGATCGGCGTAACTCTTTTGACGACTCTGCGCCGTAAGCATCCTATCTCGGATCTTCTTGACTTGTTCAGTGGTCTCAGCTATCATTTCCGGCCCCAACAAGCCTTTCTCTCCAGCTTCATACCAACATAGTGGAGATTGACATTTTCTCCCATACAAAGCCTCATACGGAGCCATTCCGATGCTCGCATGGTAACTATTATTGTATGCAAACTCTACTAACGGCATATACCGATCCCAACTCACCGGTTGGTCCAAAACACAAGCTCTCAACATATCCTCTAGTGTTTGGATCGTCCTCTCGGATTGACCATCTGTTTGAGGATGGTACACTGTACTCAAGCTTAATCGAGTTCCAAAAGCTTTCTGAAATGCACCCCAGAACCTCGAAGTGAAACGAGGATCTCTATCAGAGATTATAGTAGCAGGTACACCATGGAGTCTCACAATCTCCTTTATGTATAACCGAGCTAGCTCCTCAAGGGTGTAAGTCATCCGAACGGGTAAAAAGTGAGCTGACTTCGTCAGTCGGTCCACGATCACCCAGATAGCATCAAAACCAGTCCTAGTCCTTGGCAATCCCGACACAAAGTCCATTGCAATACTTTCCCACTTCCATTGCGGAACCTCTAAGGGTTGCAACATCCCGGAAGGTCTTTGATGTTCAATCTTTACCTTTTGACAAGTTAAGCACTTTGAAACATATTCCGCCACATCATTCTTCATACCCGGCCACCAAAACATCGCCTTTAAATCATGGTACATCTTAGTACTTCCCGGGTGAATGGAGAATCCGCTTTTGTGTGCCTCCTTTAAGATATCTTGCCTCAAAGTGCCAACATCCGGCACAATGATCCTACCCTTGAATCTCCATAACCCATCTTTTTCTTCCGACACTCTCCACTGTTTTCCTTGCTCGATAGCCGGTAACACCTTCCATAACGCTTCATCGTTTTCATGAGCCTTTAGGAGTTCGGACTTAAAGTCACTCGAGATTTCTAATCGGCTCAAACACAAGGTTCCAGATACTTCTCGAGCACCAATTTTTAGACTCTCGAATCCCTTGAGCAACTTCTCCTCTTGAAGCATCATCCAAGACGCATATAACGACTTTCGACTTAACGCATCCGCCACTATATTCGCCTTTCCAGGATGGTAATTTAACTCAAAGTCATAGTCTTTCAACAATTCCATCCACCTCCTTTGCCTCATATTAAGCTCTTTCTGATCAAAGAGGTATTTCAAGCTCTTGTGATCGGAAAAGACTTGGAACTTAACCCCATAGAGATAATGCCTCCATACCTTCAAGGCAAACACAACCGCAGCGAGTTCCAAATCGTGCGTAGGATAACTAACTTCGTGAGGTCTCAATTGTCGTGAGGCATACGCCACCACATTATGATGCTGCATCAGCACGCACCCTAGGCCCTTTAACGATGCATCACAGTACACCTCAAAAGGCTCGTTCGGCTCAGGTAACACTAACACAGCTGCAGTGGTCAACTTTTTCTTCAATGTCTGAAAGCTCTCCTCGCACTCAGGAGTCCAAACAAACGGAGTGTCTTTGCGAGTTAACTTTGTCAACGGCAAGGCTAATTGCGAAAAGCCTTTGATGAACCTTCGGTAATAGCCAGCTAAACCCAGAAAACTCCTTATCTCAGTTACTGTGGTTGGTTGCTTCCAATCCATCACAGCTTCTACCTTGGTTGGATCTACGGCTATTCCCTTCTTACTCACCACGTGACCCAAAAACTTCACCTCGCTCTTCCAGAACTCACACTTAGACAGTTTCGCATAGAGTTTCTTCTCCTTTAAAATCTGCAACACGGTCCGCAAGTGTTCCGCATGCTCTTCTTCAGTCTTGGAGTAAATTAGTATATCGTCAATGAAGACAACCACGAATTTATCCAGAAACGGACGGAACACTCTATTCATGTAATCCATGAATACTGCAGGAGCGTTCGTCAACCCAAAGGACATTACAGTGTACTCGTAATGACCATAACGAGTCCTGAAAGCGGTTTTAGGGATATCCTCACCCCTCACCCTTATCTGGTGATAACCAGATCGCAAATCGATCTTAGAGAAAACCCCAGCTCCTTGTAACTGATCCATGAGATCATCAATCCTCGGCAATGGGTACTTATTCTTTATGGTGACCTTGTTCAGCTGCCTGTAATCCACACAGAGCCGCATACTTCCATCTTTCTTCTTTACCAGTAACACTGGAGCACCCCACGGGGAAACACTTGGTCGGATAAAGTTCTTACCCAACAATTCCTCTAACTGAGACTTTAGCTCGGCCATCTCTAACGGTGACATCCTATAAGGAGCACTTGAGATTGGTCCCGCCCCAGGCACCAATTCAATAGCAAACTCGACCTCTCGGTTAGGTGGAAATTCCTCAATATCATCGGAAAACACTTCCGGAAACTCACACACTACCGGAATCTGATCCAACCTTTGATCATCACCCGAAACACCCGCGGTTAACAATAGGATACCCTGACATTCGATTCCAGAACAGTTCACCATCATCGAATTCAAGTAATAATTATTCACCACAACCGGCCCTTCTGTATCCTCCGGCATAAAGTACACCGACTTTGTAGAACAATCAAGCAGGACATGGTTCTCAGATAACCAGTCCAATCCCAAGATAAGATCAAGACCGATCATCGGTAAGCAGATTAAATTATGGACAAAATCACGCTGCTTGAACCTGAACGAAACTTTCGGGCATCCTAGCCTAGTTACCATGGCTTCATGGGTAGCATTATGTACCTTTAGGTCATAACCTAAGGTTACAATCTTCAATCCTAACTCATGGGCTTTCTCAAATGCAATAAATGAATGCGATGCTCCCGAATCAAATAAAGCATTTAAAGTTTGACCAGCCATTTCACAGTTACCTCGAATGAGTGTCTCGGATCCCTCTGCACCCACAGCTGAGGTGGTGAACACCCGACCAGTCTGTTGTGCTTTCCCAACACCTTGCCTTTGCTTCTCCGGACAACTTGCGGCTTTATGCCCCGACTTTCCGCAATTGTAGCACAAACCCCATCCGGCCTTGCATGGTGCTCCCGGATGGTGACTCCCACACCTAGTACAAGCTTGATCATTCTGAGGTTGCTTCCCAAACTTCTTCCCTTGGAAATTGTTGTTGTTGTTGGGCCTCCTGAAAGAGCTTCCCCTCTTGAAAGACGGACCTCTAGGTGCAAAGCCCTTCCCTCGGTTCTGTGAAAATGAACCTTTGTGACTCCCTTTCTCAGCGGTTGCCCTTTTCACACACTCCTCAGCAACCCTACACTTGTTCACTAATTCGGAGAAAGTCCTAATCTCCATTGGTCCTACTGAACTGAAGATATCACTCCGGAGTCCTCCTTCGTACTTAACACACTTCCATTCCTCATATTCCACCGGAGTCCCTTGGCACATACGAGAGAACCTGAACAGCTCCTCAAACTTGTCAGTATACTCTGATATGGACATAGTCCCCTGCTTCAGCTGTAACAATTCAAGTTCCTTAGCCGTCCTAGCAGAAGTCGGAAAGTACTTCTTATAGAACTCTTCTTGAAAGACATTCCAGGTGATATAGTCATCACCCTGCTGCAGAAGACGTCGGATGCCTTGCCACCAATGCGACGCTTCACCGGTGAGCATATAAGTGGCAAACTCGACACGCTGTCCTTCAGGTACCACTTGTGCTTGTAATGCTCGCTCTATGGCCTGAAACCATGTATCAGCCTCAGTCGGGCTAGTAGTTCCCTTGAACTTAGGCGGATTAACCTTCAAAAAGTTTGCCAAGGTCATCGGACCCTGAACTCCACCTCCATCATTACCATGGTTGTTCATCTGTTGACCAAGAGCCTCAGCAGTGGCTTGCATAGCAGCAGCCATGTTCTCCAACGCAGCCATAAAGTTCACCGGGTCATTAGGATTAGTCTCCGGCGCACGAGCATTCGTATGTCCTCTCCCACGGCCTCTACCGCGTCCACGAGGCGCCATCTGGTTCCTATACACACCAAACAATCGATATTAAGTTGATCAGTCTCAATATCGGAAGTTTAGTGCTTCAAAGTCCCAAATGCATGTTCATGAACGTTTATGCCAATTATATCAAGTAGATATACTAACAGCACATAACACACACACAGAGAATGCATAGAAGCATAGTTAGTCCATTCCTCAGGCTCTACAGGAACGAACTGCTCTGATACCATAATGTAACACCCTACCATACAGAGTCTTATGCTTAAGTCATAATTCAGAGATGGCAAGGTATTACGACCTCTAAAACAAAAATTTAGTACGTATAGTAGTATGAATAATTGATTATAACTAGGAGCCTTTGTAGAAAAAGGGGTAAACAAAAACCGTAACTCGAACGCGCAACACTCCGATCGATAACGTAACGAGCAAAGGATAAGCTAACGCAAGATCATATATATAAAGAGTGTCAAAAACGGGAATATCAAGACTCAAGATCCGGCTGCGAAGATAACCGGTCCGAGCATAATAATATATACATATAATAAAATAAGGAAACCCCAAAGGAAACCCAAAGGGACACAAATACATACAACCTATTCTCCAAAATCCCCTCTAGAAGGAGTCATCACAGTTTGTATTATTTAATGGAGATAAAAGTATCTAAACAAGATATATAAACCAAAACAGAGTCCCAAGAACAAAGGATCTTCGCTAATCCAGAAGTCTCCAGCATGCCTCAACGAGAAGCCTCGCGTCCTGCATCTGAAAACCACAAAATCCGCATGGGTGAGAACCAGAGGTCCCCAGCACGGTAACAGCTTCCACATATATAATACATAATAATAGAGGAAAGCCAAAGGCAATCCTAGAACTTCCTCCAGATAATATCAAAGCTTATAAACAAGCTAAACCATATAAGGGTATCTGACTAAAGATTCTTCAGTCTAACTAATACTTCCCTTTCCAATTCCTTCAAACCTCCCAACCACCAGCAGGAGTATATTATAGCAAACACAGTTATATCAGACAAAGAATATACAAATAGGAGCAGTTAAGACATTTAGACAATTAGCAAGTAATATGCAGTCAAATAGGCAATCTCAAACAATTCACATAGTATGCATATGATGAATGCCTGTCCCTAGTGGCTGATGATATCATCTGTCGGTTATAGAGCCAACCCGACAAGTCCTGGTAGCTAACCATTGGACTGTCCCTCTGTCGCGCATCCCCAACTCGAGTTATACTCGTTATAAACTTGATCATAAACATGATCCATATCCATCACCCTCACTGGTGAATATTTCGGGGGCGAGCTCATCCGGGTCTTTCACAGTGCCCGGCCACACTTACGACATAGGGTCAACAGAGTCTCGAGCCTCCACCTGGAGCACGTGGTGGCTAGCCACTGCTTCCTCCCAGGGATCTCGTGCCTCTGATAGTGGAAGTGCAAATCTCAATTATCAATAATTCAGCATAAGCATGCATGAATTCTCATCCATGGATCAACATCCATATCAGCCATTCGGCTCACGGTTCAGTCCAGAACCAGCCAATATTCATATTATACACAGCCTTTCCGGCTCACGGTTAAATCCATAACCAGCCGTTTCATTAGCAATTATAGCCTTTCGGCCCATGGCTTAACAAGCACTTCCACCACCATCCTCCGCATCTCACATAATCATCTTGATCTTCATTGATCATTCATTTTTCCCTTGCTTCACTCGCAAGTTACCTCATTCACTAGCCCCTTTTTAATAGCTAGGCATGTCATAATGATTTAAGACATAAATGGTGAGATCGGAGGCTTAGAAGTATGAGATTTGGCTTTTAAAACTCAAAAATCAACTTTGGGATGAAAACAGGGCCACGCGTACGCGCACTCCACGCGCACGCGTGGATGGCCTCAAAAACTCATCGACGCGCAAGCGTCATGCACGCTAACGCGTGGATTAAAGATTTGCCAATCGACGCGCACGCGCCAACCATGCGTACGCGCGGGTGTTCTCGTGCCCCAGGCACAACACTGGCACAGTTCTGGCATAACTCTCTGGAAAATGGCTGGGCATTGGGTGCAGCACAATCGGCGCGCCCGCGCACATCACGCGCACGCGTGGATGGCGCTTTCTGGAAGATCGGCGCGTACGCGCCAGGTGCGCCCACGCGCAAGGGGTCATTCTGCTAAAAATTTTCTAAGTTAAAAGCTGCAGAATTCACAGATTTAAACCCCAATCTTCCAACGGACATAACTTCCTCATTTTAAATCGTTTTTCACCCGTTCTTTGAACGGCATGGACATCCCGGATCCAATTTCATTTCTAAACAGATTTGGTACAAAACGGAGATCCGTAGTCCAAGTTATGTCCCGCCAAAGTGTGCCCAAAAACCATATTTTCATACAAAACCACAAAGTGCCAATTTCAAAACAAGCCATTTCCAACTCTTTTCAAAACCAATCAAAACATGCCAAGTTCATCCCTTTTCTTTGAAATCAATCAAAATATATCAAATTCAACATCAAGCCTCCTCAACTCACACATTGACACACATTACCACAAATTACCAAAATCACTATCTCATCATTTTACCCCACTTCACCCAAGTGGCTCAAACTCAAACACATTGACATATCATATACTATTCCTCATGCCAATTCTCAACAACACCAATTCCAATAAATTATTATTGTACACAATCAACATCATACTCACCATCAACATGGTTCAACCCACAATTCAACCATAACCAATCATCAAGTATATATCACAACATGCATATTTCTCATACATCATACCACTAAGGCCTTAATAATCATCATCACATATATGACCACATCATATATCTCAATCATTCAACAACATCAACAATTCAATGCCTATCTTAGGGCCTCTAGCCTAAGTATTTCCTACCACATTACATATTAGATACGGGAAACCGAAACCATACCTTAGCCGATTTTCCCAAGCTCCCCCGGAGCACTTCCAAACCACTTATCCACAAGCTCTCAAGGCCTCAACACCTCCAAGAACAGATTTTTCACCACCAAACCCTTTCCAAGCTTTTCAAAGTCACCAATCAAGCTCCAATATTCACATATACACAACCTAAGCCACAACCATCATACCCATACACAACATCTCAAAACCCAAACATCATAGAACAACAAAATCACACTAGGGTTGAGAATCTTACCACACCCAAGGTCCAAGGAGACAAGATTAACCTTCTCCTTCAAGAGAGTTGGGTCCTATAACATCAAAGAACCCAAAATCTCAACATTTTACCCATGAAACTCGAAAATAAGGGCTGGAATTTCGAACAGAAACACGTGGCTTACCTCAAGATTAGTTGTATGGGTTTTGTAGAGCTCTCTGCGGTGAACGCGTGGCCGCAAACGGAGCGGCAATCGGAGCTCTAGATCAAAAGTTATGGTGGTTTGAAGATCAAGTGAGAGAAAGAACTTGAGAGAGTGTTCTTCCTCCCCTCTCTTCAATTTCAGCGTGTTTGAGTGTGTTGTGAGGAGAGAGAGTGCTGAAAACTAGGGTTTTGGTTTAGTTATGTTGGGCCAAGGGCCTACTTTGGGTCCGGTTGGCCCGGTTTGGCCCGTTCGGTCCAATCTTGGTCCGAATTCTATAAAATTGGTACCGAAATTCTCGTCTCAATTTCCTCTATCATATTAAGCCATAAAAATATCATTTTTGGTTTTCTAGAATAAATTCTCATATATGGGTTAATTAGCCGTTAATTAACCGGGTCTTACATCTAAAATTTAAGAGAAATTATAAAAAAATTCTTAAAAGATTTTAGCTTGTCAAAAAGATTAAACTAACAAAAATTTTCTCAAAAATTTAAAATCAGAACAAATTAAAGATAATCAAAGAATATTATTTTTTTATAAACACTAAATAGTGAAAATGAGAATCCTTAAATGTGTATATGGGTGTGTACTGTGAATAAGTTTCTCATGTTATAATATCTAGAATTAAAAGTTGTGCATAATTGTCTAATCTATTAAAAAGAAAAAGATCTAATGTTCAGGTGAATATGTCAAAAGGGATAATAATCGGATCCAACTATATCTATCAAGTATTTATTCCAAAGTTAGACAAATTAATAGATTTATTCAAAACAAACCTTAAACTTTACAAAATTCCAAAGTATTAATAAGGATGTGTTTTTTTCCCCTTTTTTCGAGATTTAAAAAATTACATATGGATCGGACAAAGATTTAAACATTAAAAGAAACTTGAATATAAAAATGGAATTGAAATGGATTGGGCGCTACATTTTTACGAGTGTCTCTTCCAAATTAAGCCCACATGAGTCATGATATTCCTCTTCTTTCATAAATCATAACAAAAGAATCTTCAATCATTGGTTTTCATCGGTTTGTCAAATTGTAAAATTCATAGCGATTAACCATATTTTTAAGGGCAATCAAAACAACAATGTGCAAGTAAAAAAAGACACACGAAACAATTGACATCATAAAGGAGGAAAATTTCATATACCATGTCAAGAAAACAACTAACGGCTTCACTTGGTAACGTTTTGCCTCAAGCTAAGGTAGTTATCATGACTTCTTTGAAGAATTAGACCCACCATTGTTTGTTTAAGACATGAGATTCAAGCTCAAGTCTTTGTTCTACTTTGCTCCTTTGTTAACATCATTATCATCATTATTCTTTGTCTAAATTTTTCAGGACTAATTTGATTGAAAAAATTCTTTAACGATAAATTAACGAACGACCTATCTTTTAGAGACTAACTTAGCTATTAACCCTTAATTTATAGAAAAAGATTTTCTTTGCATCTTTAACATGCGTAAGCTGCTCGTCTATGTGATACCAACTAAGTTCACCAATCATTTTGAATTCGAATTTTGAATTTTTCGACTATCTTCTCTCATGGATTGTTTAAAATCCTGAACTTTCTCGCGATAAAAATTTTATTGAAATTTTTTTTTTACAAAGCTACTATTAAATTGAAAAAAAAGTTAGTTTTTACTTACAATTCTGCTAGGTAACTAATTAGGGATACAACCAATGCCAACTAGTAAAAAAAACCATTAACAAAAAAAAATCTTACAAAATCTAGGAGAAAGAAACATCCAAAACTAGTAAAAAAGAATCTTCCAAAACTTAGAAGAAGAAGGTTCAGAGGTGGCGAATGTGATGTCGAGGCCTCTTTTTATGAGGCTTTTGTCGAACTTAGGGAGTGGTTGATGTGGTCTTGTGCTGAAAATGCCACCAACAGAACGTGAAGCTCTTTTTTGTTGTCAGAAGCCATAGTTTCACAAATAGAAACAAATAACAAAGGGATTGAGATATTATTATAGCGTTACTTTTTTTTAACATTGATTAGTGAATATGCAGGACGAGTAGTTGTAGGGGAGGCATCGCAGCACAAGAAATTGCAGGGAGGTGCATGTCACGACACGAGAAATTGTATGGGAAGGCATGCACATCAAAGGATGAGGTGTTGGCATAAAGAGGTGTAGTGTTGCGGCAATCAGGGTAGAAGAGGTAGGGGCGCCGCGCCGTGAAGAAAAGAGTTGGGGGGGCGGCAATGCGCAAGGGGTGTACCTTGAGGGCGCTCAAACAGAATTGTAGATGGAGTTCATGGCGTCACGGGAGAGAAAAGTTGGAGAGGGGGAGGTTGCGCTAGGGGTTGAGGTTGGAGCGCGTGTTTTCGAATCTAATCCTAACTTTTGGAAATTTCAAAATCAAATTTTTAAAAAAAAAATTGAAAAATTGTTCAAGTTGACTGTACATAGAGTTGGTTATCTATACTTTCTCTTTTCCAAAAGAAAAATATCTTTCTACATTAAATGTTAGAATTTTTTAACGTACATACAAAATCCGTCTAAAACACTAATGCATATTTAGACAAAATTTATATAGATTATTATTTTTGTCCCAAATAAATCTGTACAAAATATTTTAGATTACTTTAGAAAGTAGTTAAAAATAATATACTAAAAAGAAATTTGAGACTAATTATACACAAATTCATAATAGAATTAACATTTTTTAAAACGAGTCTTAAATCTGTGTGAAGTTATTATATATATTTAAATAAAATATAAACGAATTCTAATTTTTATCTTAAATCTGTTGCTAATTTGTTTAAAAAATTTTGTTCCATCCAAAAAATATTTTACCAGAAATTTTGGGACCAAATTAACTAACTTTGAAATTATTTTTTTATAACCTACACAGAAATCCATTAAAAAGTTCATTTTAAATAACAAACACATGAATTTATTTGACATATACTTGATTTGATGACTAATTTTTTTTAGGGTTAATTACTCTGTTGGTCCTTATAGTTTCGTGAAATTTTCAATTAGGTTCCTATACTTTTTTTTCTTTTAATTGGGTCCCTGCATCAAATTTTTTTTCAATTAGGTCCCTCTTGGTAGTAATTGACTTAATTATATAGGGACCCAACTAAAAAAAATTGGTGCAGGGACTCAAATAAAAGGAAAAAAAAAGTGTAGGGACTCAATTAAAAAAAATTGGTGCAAGGACTCAATTAAAACAAAAAAAAAAAGTATAGAGACCTAATTAAAAATTTCGCAAAACTATAAAGACCAACAGAATAATTAAACATTTTTTATAAACTAAATTTACATGATTAGACAATAATAAATTAAATTCACATTTTTCAACAATAAATTTTTCCCATAATTATTCCGGACAAGATTCTAGGCTTTATTTTTTTCCTTAAATACACAATTTTGGACAATAATTTTTTCCCATGATTCAAGGCTTTATTTTTTCCCATAATAATTAAAAAAAATCTGAATAGCTTTAGACTTTATAATTAATGTGTTCATGCATCTAGTTACAATTTTATTCGGTATAATGCAATTTGTTTGAGATGCAATGGATGTATAAATATCCTTCTATGCGGTGCAAAATCCATATGATTTTTTGCCACTGATGCTAGATATATTTATTCCATATTATTTAAGGTCTTATATAACCATTCTTGTCTTCGTTATACACTTTTCCTCTTTCATATATGTACTACAAAAAAGATCTACATATCAACTCAATAAAGTACCAAAAAACTATATTATAATATTTCTTCTTTGATTGATCTCATATATAATTTGAGTGATAATGTTTGTTAAACATATTTTTTGTGAGTGTTTTGGGCAACGCAACTACCTGCGATTGCTACCTAGAAAGGGACATCAAATTATGCATAATTTGAATGTTTCTTTAGAACACATTCATCTAAGGCGCATTCACATACATCTGTACAAATTCTTTTGTATAATATTACTATTATTAATAACTATGTGATTATTATTACTTGGTGATGTTTGCTATATGATTTCAATTAATAAAAACAAAAAATTTCTGGTATTTTTACTAAAATTGAATCGCGATATCGAACTAAAGGCTTAATAGTAAATAGTTAATAAGGAAAACAGGTCAGTAACGCCTTACTTTTGGTACGATCATGACGTATTGGAAGTTGGGTCGTTACATCACTAATTTGGTAAAGGTGAATTGAATTGAGACACACACTTACATTTTGTTACTAACAGCTGGCAATTTATTGTGTCTAATGACAACTAATTTGTAACTAATCTAACTGAGAGACTCAGCTACCTAGCTTAACTAATTCAGTTCAACTTAACCATTACTCTATCATGCATTTCTGCTATCTGACTCTATTATTTAGCTCAACACTCACTCCATCAACCTACACCGAAATCTATTAAAAATAATTAATTTTAAACAACACATGTATTTATTTGATATTTGATATTTGATTTGAGGGAAAATTTTTTTTTTATAAACTAAATTGACATGATTAGACAATAATAAATTAAATTTACTTTTCAACAATAAATTTTTTCTCATAATTATTCCGGACAAGATTCTAGGCTTTATTTTTTCCCTTAATAATGAAACAAAAAATCTAAATAGCTTTATACTTTACAATTAATGTGTTCATGCATCCAGTTATAATTTTATTAGGTATATGCTTTGTTTGAGATGCAATGAATGTATAAATATCCATCCATGCAGTGTAAAATCTGTATGATTCTTTACTACTCATGCTAGCTAGATATATTTGTTCCATATTGTTTAAGGTCTCATATGGCCTGTCTTTTCTTCATTATACACTTTTGCTCTTTCATATATGTACTATCTCTTCAAAAAAGATCATTGTAAATATACACAATATATCAACTCAATAAAATACCAAAAAACTATATTATAATATTCAATGATTGATTGTTCTCATATATAATTTGAGCGATAATGTTTGTTAAACATACGTTTTGTGAGTGTTTGCGGCAACGCGACTACGTGCGATTGCTACATTGAGAGGGACATCAAATTGAGCATAATTTGAATGTTTCCTTGAAACACATTCATCTAAGGAGCATTCACATACATATATGTTAGTGTGAGTGCTCAATAAAAATAGTTATGAGCAAAAGATATGTTTCAGAACTTAGCAATTGTGAACAAAAAGGGAAAAGAATTCAAGGAGAGAAAAAAATGAGAGCAATGGGCGACGGAAGAAACACATCAACAGGTGCTCTAGGACTTTGACGGTACAGGATATAATGTGTGATGTGTTGATTTTGCATATTAGAATATATTGATTATGTGTTTGATTTTATGTGTGAGTTGTCATATTTTTATTGATATTTTAGATACTTTTATTTGTTTTGCTAATTGATATATTGTATATAGGTGTTGTTCGTCTTTGATGGCAATGATGAAGAAAATAAATAATACCGATTACAAACTCTTTCTCCCCTTTATCACGTCGAATAACTTGGAACGATCGGAAAAAAGAATTAGAACAAAAAGATGCTCATGATGAGGTTCGGGTTACCATTCAAGGTTTTATTATTGTCGTTTTCTTTTATGTTGAGGATGTAATAATGAAAGTATCTTTCTAAATTTGTTATGTAATTATATTACTTTGTTAGAGGAACAATAAAAATCTCTATCAATAATTAATCAAAAAAAATATTAGAGAAATAACAAAAATTTGTGTCAATAATTAATCGAAAAAAAATTATTCATTCAAAAATTTTTTTGATAGATTCAAGAATTTAATATTAAATATTTAAAATCTAACAATCATATATTTAAAATACATATTAATTATTAGTTGATTGTTCCTGCAATTTGTCCAAATGATATATAAGTCATAATATAATTGTAGGCCTATATTACTATATATGTAGATAGCAAATTTATCTACATGTGAAGATTACACATGTCAATCTCTCAAGACATCATTTCTTAGCCCAAAACGACAAATTCCTTAGTGGTGGGGTTCATGAAAAGACCAGTATTTACTTTTTGTAGATCCTAAGCTATGTTAATCATGTTAATAATCCTGGACATGGTAAAAATTAATCTGAAAAGTTAATTTTTAAATTTAGCAGAAATAAAAAAATATTTAATATTATTTTATATTATTTAAAACGTTAGTTATTTGGTATTTTTCCTTATCATCATTATTACTTACTCATGTTTTGACAAGGAAATAAGTAAAAATAACCGTTAAAATGTTGAATCTTCAGCAAAGTACTAACAAATTATTTGTTTTAATTTTAATTCTAACATTTTAATATTTTTTAATTATATATACGTAGATGTAACTATAATATTTGTCACAATTCTATAGTACAATGTTAGATTATGATTGTCACATTAACACGTTTAAAAAAATGTTTAAAAACATGCTTTACCTTTAATGAAATATTGTATCTCATATTCAACGCTTTAATCTATCTTTGAGATTACGTTTTATGTTTACATTTATTAAATGACCAAGCTAATGACTCAGAATTTTTTTTATTTAAATTAAATAAATATATTATTTATCCAAATGAATAATATATAGACAATTTATAATTTTAAATATACATATACATCTTGGATATTATGGCAAAAAAAATTTTAAGAACGCAAATATCCAAGAATATGATAGAAGTTAAAAAAAAAATTCCGGTAAGACTGAGTAATTGAGATATGGAATAATAAGTTTAATGTTTAGGAAATATGTATTATTGTTAATGATTTAACTACAATACTAAGTATATTCGTATGGTTAATTAAATATTCGATTTGAAAAAAAAATTAATGATATTTAAAAATGAACAATTTAAAATTTTAAAATTATCTAAAATATGTACAAAATCCCTTAATACGTTAATATAATATTTTAGATAGTGTTATATTAGTTTAACTTTTATTTTTTTTATTTTATCTAATTTTATTCAAATAATTTAAAATTTTAGTGATGCACATTGAAAAAAAAAATGTTTTTGATAATATCATTCACACAGTAATGAACGATGAGCAAACAAATGACAACGATAAGACTATATTAGATTTAGTAGACATTTACAGGCGTCTAGATCTGAACTTAAAGAGACTTCATGACGGACGGTGGGCTAAACCAAAGGCGATATTTGTTCTAACAAAGGAGCAGAGACAAAATGTTTGTAAGTGGATTAGAGGACTAAGGTTTCTTGATGGTTATAGTGAGCTCAAGTAAAAATAAATGAGATCTAATTTTGATACATCTTATTGATTCGAAGTGAAGTTCTTCGATTATATAAATCTTCCAGAACCAATGTGCTATTTGAACGTTAGCAAATGAGATCCAATTGATGTATATACAATGATATAGTGTATTAAATTGGGAAAAGTATCCTTTCATATTTTTAGTTATAGACAAGTAAAAAGTGAGATCTAATATATGTTATAATAGTGTATTAAATTTGAAACTTTTCCTATTTTCTACTTTTATTTTTTATATGTAATGAATGCCTCTTTTAGATTTGGTGTTATCGTAAAATCACATTTATTCTAAAAATTGAAATTAACAAGAGAAGATACATAATTATTTATATTTTTAAAAAATTTGTGTCTCAAAATTTATCATTTTTGTATTTTTTATAATGTTTTTTATTTCCGATATTAACATATATTTTTTTATCATCAAATTAAATAGAGAAGTGTCCGAGAATATGTGAGAATATTATTTCTATTTTAACTATTAATAAAAGAAATAGATGGAATATCGGGGATTCGAATCGCGCCTTGTACATGCAGCAACCTATTCGCTAGCGGCAAACCCTTAAATGGATCGGAGTTCAGTACCACAACGGATTAGTCCTTGCCCTATCGATCAAGTTGTGGGATACCGTGGGAAACCAAAAAGAAATAGATGGAAGCGCAAAGACCAGTTTACATTTTATTGCATACATAATTAAATCAAATAAAAGACATAACAATTTTTTTTTAAAAATTGGTTGAACTTAATTAACTTATAATCATGTACTATGGAGTATAGATTTAATCTATTAGACACCTATTATTTTGTTAAAATTCTAAAATTTACACTAAAAATATTTAATCTTAATGACACATTTTTTATACATATACTTGTATGATATTTATATTTTGTAAATAGTAAAAATTAAACGGTATTTACAAATTTATAATATTATTATTATTAATATTATTTTTAATAATAAAATAATTAACAGTTATTAACCGTTTAGCATGGTAAAAATAATAACAGTAATTCTTTATGCGTTGAACCATTGTATTGTTTGACAAAAAAATATCTTTTTGAGTGTATTTCATAAATGAAACAACATATACATTGATAAGACATGTTTGTTAAATTTAAAATTCATTGAAAAAGTCTTAATCATTAAATAATTATATGACTTTTGATTACTACCCATAATATATGAATGTTTTAAAGTCTGCAACAAAAGAAAATAAAAAAGTGCGCTTTTAATTTTCTTGTACAAGAAATTTAAAATTTTTTTATTATTCTTAATTAAAAAATTCATTAATTTCATTGTATTTTGAGAGAATATTATTGTCATCAATCCTATACAATTAAATATAGGGACAAATATATATCTTGCTAAAAAAAAACAATCTAATCACTTTTTGAAATCATCTTTATATACTCTTATAAATTTGAATGGATCTCAAATTTATATACTCTTTATATTGATCATTTTAAAATTTGAATGGATCTCAAATTTAAAGGTAGATCATCAAATATTATTAAAAGACTCTTTTGTTAAAATTACATTCGAAAAGATCAAACTAATAAAAATTTTCTAAAAAATTTAAAACCAGAACATATTCCGAAAATTATTTTTTATATATAAATATCAAATAGTGAATAACAAAAATCTTTAAATATTGTATACGTAAATGTATAGCATGAATAAATTTTACATATTATAATATCTAAAATTGGAAGTTGTGCAGAATTGTGTAATCTATTATAAAGAAAAAGATCTAACGTCTAGGTGGATAATTAGACATATATTTTATGATGGGTATCAATTAAAGAAATACATTAAAAAAAATAAAAATATAGCACAAGAATCAATAGGGATATGGCGAAGGGGATAAAAATATATGCAAAATTCCAAAGTATTAATAAGGATGTATTTTTTTCCTTTTTTCAAAAATAAAAGATTACATATGGCTGGATCAGACAAAGATTTGAACATTAAAAGAAACATGAATATAAAAATGAAATTAAAATGATAAGGAAAAAAAAAACATACTCGTAACATGCAATGTAAATTATATATGCTTCTAGAAGAAATAAATTTGTAATAAATGTATTTTGTGAATAGATTTCAACCATTTTACAATTGACACGCTATTTATTTAATTTATAGGATTAATGATAAAATTAATCACTAAAAGATGGTTTGTTCCTCGAATTCATTCTCAAAAAAAAATTTTAATCAAATTAATCTATAAAAAATTTAAAATTAATTGCATTTGTTCTTTCGTTAATAAATTAATATTTTCCATTAACAATTGACACTGACATCAAGAATATCTCTTCAACCTTCATAAATTATTAATCTCCTTTTGTCATTTTTAAACTTTTCATCATATAGTAAAAAACAATTATTTTTTATATTTGCTATGAATCTCTAAATATTTTTCATAGGACTGTCAAAAATACATAAATCAAGAGACAGTATGAATCATAATAATTCATATCATTGAGAGTTTCTTCCAAATTAAGCCCACATAAGTCATGATTTTCCTCTTCTTTCATAAATTATAACAAAAGAATCCTCAATCATGGTTTCAGTTTGTCAAATTGTAAAATTCATAGCAATTAATCATATTTTTAAGGGCAATCAAAACAACAATGTGCAAGTAAAAAAGACAAACAAAACAATTAACATCATAAAAGGAGGAAAATTTCACATATCATGTCATGGGGTTCGACTATATTTTTATATTGGTTGTCGAAGACCTAACACAACCCTCCTCCTTTATCCGGGCTTGGAATCGGCTATGTACCGCAAGTGTAACATAAAAGGAGGAAAATTTCACATATCATGTCAAAAAAAAAAAAATCATCCTCTGTTAAGAGACGAAAAGGAGCATGCATTTTTAGTCCCTGACAATTTTGATGACACACTGTTTTCGAAAACAATAGCTTCAGTTGGTAGCGTTCTGCCTCAAACTAAGGTTGTTCATGAACTTCTTTGAAGAATTAGACCCACCATTGTTCGTTCAAGACACAAGATTCAAGCTGAAGTCTTTGTTCTACCTTGCTCCTTTGTTGACATCATCGCCAATATCATCGTTATCCTTTGTTTAAATCTTTCGACACTAATTTAATTGAAAAACCTATTGAAGGACAAATTTGATGATCAATCCATTTTTTAGAGACTAATTTGGCTATTAATTCTTAATTTATAAAAAAAAAGTTTTGCATGATTAACACGCGTGTAACTTGCTCGTCTACGTGATACCAACTAAGTTCACTAATGATTTTGAATTTAAAATTTGAATTTCTCGACGGTCTTCTCTCATGGGTTGCTTGAAATCCTGAACTTTCTCACGATAAAAATTTTATTAAAATTTTTTTACAAAGCTACTATTAGATTGAAAAAAAAAAGTTAGTTTTTACAAACAACTCTACTAAATAACGTAACCAATTAGAAATGTAACTAACCAGTGAAAAAAAGGTTCCCATTAATGGAAAAAATAGTACCCGAACTCCATAGCTACCTTAATTACACTTTCACTCCCATTCACAATAAAAAAATAACCACAAAGAACAAAAAAAAAACATCCAGAACGTAACAAAAAAAATATCTAAAATCATTGTGAAAGATTATCCAATACCCTTTCACTTATGGTAAAGAAAATGCATCCTTTTTTGATATAGAAATATCCAAAACCTAACAAAAGAGATATCTAAAATAATTTTAAAAAATCTAAAACCTAATAAAAGGAGACATACAAAATTATTAGAAAAAGAATATAAAAAAACTAAGGAAAAAAACATTTAAAATTATTCAAAAAATAATAATTCAAAATCTAAAAAAAAGAAACATCAAAATTAAAATATATAATATAACATTCCGAGTTTTTGAAAATTAAATAATGAGTTATTTGTGAATTATTAGAGACTTTGAATTTAAAATTAATTAGAACTCATGATTTTCATAATAATTGGATATTTTCTTATTTAAATTTAATGTTTTAGTAATTGAAAAATAATGAGGATTTCATATGATTTAATTTGAATATTGAGACCTATGAATTTTATTTTATGAATAAAAAAATTAATTAATTTGATTATCTCTAATTGTTAAATTAGAGTATTCTTCTGAAAATAATTGATAATTGATAAGTTGATAATTAATAATTATATTTGGTTTTTAATTACTATTCTACCTTTTTATTTTACTAAAATTTCTATACTACCTAAAACCCTAATCTAACCCTAAGACACACTCCCACTCACAGAACAAATACCCTCACCAAATCATAGCCGCCATTCCCCCAATGGAAATAAAAGAAAGAAAGAAAGGGAACGAGAGAAAAGGTAGAACGGAGGGGGGGGGGGGGAGGGGAACCGACGGAGAAGAAGAAGAAAGGGAGAAGAGGGAGGAGAGAGCTGCCAAGCCGTCGTCGTTTCTGCTCGGGGCCATCGCCACCGTCGTGCCGCCGAGTGGAGGAGGACCAGAGCTGTCGAGCGCGAGAGAGGACGATGCGCAAGCCAAAGATGTAGAGAAGAAAGCTTCATCTTTGTCGCTACCGCATCCTACATCGTCACCAGTGTGGAGTTGCTTCGTCGTCGTCATAGTCATTGTTGCTGGGGTTGTGAATCGCTGCTATGACGGTGCACATGGAGAGGGATTTCGAAGAGAGAGAAAGGGAGCTCCGACGGAGTTCGTCACTGAGTTGTGTCACCGTGCTTCTAGGCACTGCCCTTGTGGAGTCCCCACTGGTAAGGTCGTTCTTCCTTCTAATTTCGATTTCCTTTAACTTCTGGGAATATTGTTGTCATTGCTTGCCATTATAGCCACATTACTGCGCCTCTCGTAGTCGAAAATCCACCAACAAAGATTTTGGTTGCTGCCGTCACTAGAGGTAGTTGCCAGAGCTGCCACTAAATCAGTTCAGAGGTCGTCGCTGCTTCGTTCTTTTGTTGCAGTAAGTTTTCATGCTTGAAAGCCCTAGCTATTACTACTTCGTTGTACGTTTATTGAGATTTCACTATGTTAATGTCTTAGGGTTGAGTTGCGGTAATTTCATGCTGTGATTAAAGCTGTTGTGGTTGTTGTAGTTTTAGATAATGCAGTTGTGGTCGCTTGGAAGTTTTTGCGATTGCTGCTGCTGCTGCAGATTAACATGAAAAGAGGGTTTACTGTAACACCCTACCACACAGTGCTTTACACCTAGGATGTAAAACAGAGGTAGCAAGGCGGTACGACCTCTAAAAATAAAATAATATATATATATATGGAAAAGGGTACAGTATACGAGGAGCCTTGAAAAACGGATAAAACAAAAATCGCGAAAATAAAAGTGCAACGCTCAGGAAACGTGATTACTTGTATACGAAGAAACTAGAGTTCATGAGTATAATTAAACGGAAGGTAGGAATAGAGGGTCAAAGGTACAAAATAACAAGCTCCTAACTCAGCCTGCGAAGCTAAGGCTGGCCGGAGAACATTTACATACATATAAACATTGCCCGATATCCAAAATACATATATAAAACCCTAGTTCTCCATAATCCTCTAAGAGGAGCAAAATAAACAAGTGTATCAGAGGAGAATCTATATATACATATATCAAAAGATCAAAAGAAACCCCAAAAGAAACCACTTCGCTGCAGAAGCTCCAGACGCCTAGCGAGGTGCCTCTCGACCTGCATCGGAAAAACAACAACATAGTATGTGATGAGAACTGGAGTTTCTCAGCATGGTAAAGGTGTCACGCATATAAGATATAAGGTCATGGGAATGCCAGAGGCAATCCTAGAACGCCAACACTCAGATTATAAAACTTAGAGAGCTAAAACAGAAACCATAGATCAGGGTGGTTCTCTAAGGCTTTCTAAACTAAACCGATTTCTTAAAATCTAACTAAAACTGAACTAGAATCCTAAATCTCTCCGCCTTTCCTCCATTCTTCAATCTCCGATGATATTACAAAGACAAACAAGCAAACAAAGGCAGACACAAGTAGAATACAAATAGTACAAAGAGCAAGTGTAATAACTAGCATGTTATAAGCAGTTAGGCATTCCTAGTTAATGCACAATCAAACAATTCAAACAATATGCACATGATGTATGCCTATCCTATGGCTGATGAGGCTCATCTGTTGGTTATCAAGCCAACCCGACAAGTCCGGTTTGCTAAACCCTTGGACTGTCCCCCGTCGCGCATCCCATGAGTCTATGCATAGCTTTTTCTCTTTTCATTCATAATTCATACATTCATATATATATAACTTTACTCAATGGGTATTTATACGTGCCCGGTCACCCTTACGAGGTACGGTCAACAGAGTATCAAGTTTCAACCTGGAATACGTGGTGGCAAGCCACAGTACGTTACCCAAGGAAACTCGTATCTCAGATAATCATTTATCATTCATTTATATAAACATTTCATAGCCATTCATTCATATAATTGCACTTTTATATATAACTTATCATAACCCGGAGCAAGTGGGGCGAAACCACAACCCTTGTGTCTACCTAGGAGGTACGTTCTCATATGCCCAGGAGGAACAAAAGAGGGGATCCTAACCTCCCACCATCTCGCTGGGGGCGATTTTACAATACCAGGAGGAACAAGGAAGGGGATCCTCACCTTCCACCATCTCCTAGGGTCGCACTTTCAAGAAAGAGTACTCAGATAATGTAACATTCATTCTTTTCTTTAGCCAGTTGCATAATTTAAGTAGTATATATATACTTATACATATTCACCCTACCTCCTCATACCTAAAACATCACTTCTTAAACTTTTTTCATCCCCAAGTTACTTCCATTTCCTAACTTCAACTTATTACTAGGCCTATCATTATGTTCTAGGGCTTAAAAGGTAAAACAGAGGTTTAGAGGTTCAAAATGTAGCTTTAAATCACCAAAACTTGATTGCTGAAAATAAAGGGTTCATGTATGTAGCAACCCTCAATTTTAAAAATATAAATATAAATAAGTTATAATTTATTTTATAAAATTAGAGTTCCTTATTTTTAGAAAAATTATTTTTATTATCAATAATTGAATTAATTTTATAATAATTTAAATTTAATTAAATCCTTATTAATATTATTATTATTATTATAAATATTGTATATAATTACCGTAAGTATTAAATTGCATTATAAATTTATATATAAATTATATTATTATTATTATTATTATTATTATTATTATTATTAATCATAAAGCACAAAAACAAAAGGCGGTGTTGATTATGCATTACGATTGTATATATATGTATATTATTATTATTATTATTATTATTATTATTATTATTATTATGCATGGGCTCATATATATATATATATATATATAAGGCGGCAGCCATTTACTCAATGGAAAGCCATTGCATACGTATACACATATATATGTAATATCTAGTTATGAGTATCATTATAGTCTTATTATATCATTAGCTATATATATATATAGTAGTATCAACTGAATAAATTAAGTAATATTTACTTCATTATTATTATACTTGCGCCGCCATATATATATGTATGTATATACAAGAATGAGAGGCGAGAGAGAAGAGTAACCGAGAAAGAGGAGCGAGAGAATGTAAACCCCATTAAATTTTCGGCTTCGATTTCTTACGATCCGTAACTCCAATCAAAAATCTAATCCAGTAAAAGTATTCGTATCCTCCTCCTCTACATGTTGGCACCACTTTTGATCGGTGAAAGTTGAAGGTGACATAACTCTTCTATTCCTTGGGTTTGGCCAACGGGAATTTTAGGAGGCACAGACGATTCTGGACGTTTTCTTTTTCGATAGTTCGGTCAGAAAGTTTTTCCAGAACTCCGAATATTTTTGATTTCGTACGAAGGTATGGTTTTGGTTTCTCGTAGTTAATGTTTAATGTCACGTGAAAACTTAGGCTAGATGACCTTAAGATAGGAATGAACTGAGTGAATAATTGATGGACTGTGTATATGGTATAATATATGTGGTTTAGCTGTTATTAATAATTTGCTATTGAAGTTGGTTGGTTTTAGGAAAAGATTTAATATTGGTATTTGTTTGATTTTGAAATAATTTGTTACCGGAAATGATTTGAAGGATTGAGAGGTGTTTGATTTGATAGTTGGGACCCTTGAAGGGTGGCAGAAATTCGAACTTTAGAGGAGATACTGCCAAAACTTCTATGAGAATTGGAGTTTGATTTGAGGTGGTATTTTACAAAGAAAGAGATTATTATGTGGCTTGTGTATTTGAGACTATTTGTTGACCCTCTGTCGCAAGATGTGACCGGGCACTTTAACTCCCCGGATTCCCCCATGGGCATGCATATATATGAATATTGAATATTATATTTGAGCTTGGAGTTCGACTCCATGGAATACTATATTGTTGAGCTTGGAGTTCGACTCCATGGAATACTATATTATTGAGCTTGGAGTGTGACTCCATGGAATATTATATTTGAGCTTGGAGTTTGACTCCATGGAATATTATTGAGCTTGGGGATGCGCGCACAGAGGGATTGTCCAATGGTTAACTACCAGGACATGTCGGGTTGGGTGTATAACCGACAGATGAGACTCATCAGCCATAGGACAGGCATACATCATATGCATTTGTTTGCTTTGTTTGAGTGTGCATTGTCTTAGCTTGCTTAACTGTTAAATTCTACTTATCTGCTACTTGTTGTAAATGCTTCTCTATTTGTGTTTTTCTTGTCTGTAATGTTGGTCTATGCAACTAAGAGGCCCCTTGTCTGGCGGAGGAATGACGAGGGTTGTTCCACCAGAGATTCGGAGAACTGGAGGAGTCAGAAAGTGAAGTATTAAGTTAAAGTCAGATTCAGAACTAGAATACCTCAGATAACTTACCTAACTTTTGGTTTAGTTTATTTTCCTTAAGAATGATTCTGAGTGTCGGAATTCTAGGAATGCCTCTGGCTCTCCCGAGACCTTTTACATTAACTATGCAGGCACCTTTACCATACTGAGAACCTCCGGTTCTCATCCCATACTATGTTGTTGTTTTTCAGATGCAGGTCAAGAGACACCTCGTTGAGCGTCTAGGTATTCTCCTTACAAGCGAAGAACTACCTTTTTGACTGTCATATTTTGATTTTGGGCTATGTATACATGTTTATAGAATCTCCACATGTACATTTTGTGTTTTGTCCCTCCTAGAGGTCGACCTGGAGATACAGGGGTTTACTTTATGGTTTGACTTTTATTTTGGGTTGTATATATATAATCATATACTCTGGCCGGCCTTAGCTTCGCAGGTCGAGTCTGGAGCTTGCTATCTAAGTTTTGGAACTCTGATATGTATATATGTTTTCAGCTTCCTTTTGATTTTTCCTGTCCGTTTTACAAATATCCATGCGAGTGTGACACAATTTCCTGTTTATCGTTTTTGATTAGCTTATCCTTCAAGGCTCCTAGATATGACTTCATCCAACTATATCTATGTAGATATCCTTTTCTTTTAGAAGTTGTAATACCTTGCCACCTCTGCTTTACGACTTAAGCGTAAGGCCCTGTGTGGTAGGGTGTTACAATGTACGCAAGCACCTTGCTCGCGTACGCAAGGGCTGATTTCCCATTGCTCACGTACACATCCCACTTGCCCGCGTACGCGAGATGCCCAACCCGTAGGGATTGATCACATTGCGTGCAAGTGGTCGTGTACGCAACCCTCTAAAGTCCTTTAATTGCGTACGCATGCACCACCTCGCGTACGCGGGATGCCCAACCCGTAGGGATTGGTCGCGTCGCGTGTGGTGGCTTGCGTACTCGAGTTATGCAGAAATCAGAAAATGCTTAAGTTGCAAAATTTTCACCTTTTCAGTACCAAACTTCCGACGCGCATAACTTTTTTGTTTTAAAATATTTTTCATCCGTTCTTCAAACGGCATAGACTTCACGAACCCACTTTCATATGAAACAAATTTGAAATAATTTGGGGGTTTGGAAGCCGAGTTATGGCTCACCGAAGTTTGGCCCAAAAATCAGTTTCTACACCAAAAACCTCAACCTCAATTTTTTACCAAAAAAAGATTTTCACAAACAATTCCAAGGTTTCCCATAACACCAAAACAATCCAAATTACCTTCTCCACACCCTCATTCTTCCCATAACATACAACACATCATTCAACTACTCAAAAACCAATCAATCCATATCCAAAGCAATCATGATATATCAATGAAACAACAATAACAATTTCATATTCATAAATCCTCACTAAATCACCATCAACCATAAGAAATAGTCAACATTCCCTTTCTCACACTCATTCAGCATCCTCCATAAGTTTTACTAAACATTAAGCACAATCATACATCCAACATATCCTATGGTCATCTAGCCTAAGTTTTCACAGAACATTATATATTAAATACGTGAAACCTAAATCATTAATTGGCCAATTTCCATGTATTTCCCAAGGCACCCACTTAAACGGAGAGTAAACCCTCAACACCACAATCCAACTCTATCACCAACCAAGTTCCAATCAAGCTTCTAATGGCTCCAAAGACTTCATATCATACATACATACACACCTAACACATATATAACATATTTATACCCAAAATTCAATACCCAAAATACTTAATCAATGAATTAGTTAGGGTTCTAGGATTCTCACCTTACCAACGGGAAATTAGGACAACACTCGACAAGTCCACCAAGTTAATTCGATCCTAAACACAGAAATCATACAAAATCTCAACACCAAAGCCCAGAAAATTCGAAACTGGAAATGAGGAAATTGAGGAATAAAATGTGACTTTCTTACCTTACAATGTTTTGGGCTTTGTAGAGCTCAACGCTACGGACGCGTGGTCGCAAACGATGCGAAGATCGGAGCTTCGGATCAAAAGTTACGTGGATTTGAATAAAATCAAGGGTTTTGGAACTTAAGGTGTTCTTCCCCTTGTTTGCTTGCTTCCAGTGCATTTTGCATGCAAAAATGGGAAGAATGAGCTTCAGCTCATTTTATTTAATGAGCTAGTTGGGCCCACTGGTCCAGTTCGAGTTCGGTTCGATCGGTTCGGCCCGTTCGATCTAATTTTGGGTCAAATTCTTTTGAAATTAGTGTCAAAATTCTTGTTTTAATTAGCTCTATCTTGTTTTACTATAAAATTTATATTTCTAATTTTTTATTAAAATTAATTTTTTGATTAATTATTTGCTAATTTTGCGAGGTTTACATTTACTGCGTTAAAATTGCTGCGGGCTTAACTTGATTCCTTGAGGTAGGGGATTTATTTTAAAATCAACCGTTTTAAATTATGAATGCCAAGAAACCTGATGAATAACTGCAAATAATTTCTAATTGTTTTGTATAGTTAATTGATGAATTGAGTTGAGTTGAGTTTGTGTTTAGTTTGGAATTATTGCAATGATGGTTTATTTGTGTCTATTTTTCTGATTATTGAGAATGAGTTCTTGCTGTAAATTTTAATTATATTGATAATATTATTTTGGTTACAAAAATTAAAATGGATATTTAAATACTGGATTAATGCTGGCTATTGATAGTCATAAGTTTGAAAATTGGATATTCTTTTAGGGTGTTAAGGTTAAATTTTGAAAGTACTTTAGAATGGATTGAAAGAATTCTTAAGGAAGATAAGGAAAAGTTTAAGGAAATATATAAGGTTAAGGGTATCCGTAAAGAAAAGATAAAGTTAAGAAAAAGGTTAAAGAAAAAGGTTAAGAAAAAAATTAACAAAAAGGATAAAGATAAGGACATGAAAGGTTTGAAGATTAAGGTTTAACTTGTAAACTCTGGTTAAATTAGTAGATAATTAGTCAATAAATTAACTTTTAATAAGGAATATTAGAAACGCGAATATTATATCAAATTAGGATAGAGCTCATCGAAAGGAGAATTTTGACACCAATTTTGAAGAAATCGGTCAAAGATTGGACCGAACGGGCCGAACCGGTTGAACCGGGTCCAAACCGGGCTGTGGGCCCAACTAGTTCAACAATTAAAAAGAGCCACGGGCTCTTGTTTCTCTTCATTTCCCTCAACGACGCAGCAAGCCTCCCAGGGAAGAGAAGAAGAAAAATTCGTTTACGGTGAATTCAATTTCCCGTAACTTTCCCGTTCGAGCTCCAATCGCTGCACCGTTTGCGGCCACGCGTTCACCGCGTCGAGCTCTACATTTCTACCGGAACAATTTCATAGGTAACTCATTATTTTACACTCAGCCTTCATTTCCCCCAATTTTCGAATTTTAAGTGGGAATGTTGAATTTCTTTGATTTCTGATGTTTTAGGATCCAATTAGCTTGAGAGAAACGTTCACTCTTGCTTATGTGAAGCTTGGGTAAGTTGAGGATACGATAATTCTATTTTATTTTCATTGAATTTGAGCTTTGAGTATTAAATTGGATATATATGTGTTATGAATGTGTATTAGGTTGTGAATAAATAATTGGAGTTTGAAATTGTGAATACTGGAACTTGGAGGAAGCGAATTAGTTGAGTTTTGAGGGGCTGTCTTGGTTTTGAATAAATAGCTTTGGTCGTTACGTGGAAATTGGCCAAGGTATGGTTTAGGTTTCTTGCATTTAATATATAATGTTCTGTGAAAACTTAGGCTAGATGACCATAGGATAAGTTGGAATGCAGGTGTATGTTTAATGTTTAGTAATTTGTCGATGAATATATATTTGGTTGAAGTTTATTGGATAATTAGTTATTAATTTTGGATGGTGAATGTTGTTATGTAATTTGGAGAGAATTATGGTTGAATGTTACTATTGATAAACATGGTTGGTTTAGTGCTTGTTGATTAATTAATGATTTGGTGAATTATTGATTTGAGGTATAACTATTGTTGAGGTTGTTGTGATAATGAGGTATTTTGTGTTAAAAGCCTAGGATTTGTGAACTATGATTCTTAGTTGAATTTTGGTTGTTGGATTTGAATATTGTATGAGTTTAATTGTTGATCTGAGGTAGATTTATTGTGGTGATTGTTATGATGATGAGAAAGGGTATGTTGAATTGAAAAGAATGCAGGTTTGGACCCAAAAAGGGTGGCAAAGTCTGAGTTTTAGAGGAGATGCTGCCGAAATTTTATAAAAATTAGAGATTTTGTTTATATGATTATCTAAAAAGATTTAGATTCAAAGGGTATATGGTTTGATTTAGAATTATTAAGAAAATGAGCATGTTTTAAGTTTGATTCATTTAGAAAAGAATGAATTATGTTTTGAATTGGAACTATTGATGGACGGAATGGGAGCTGTGATAATGAAGGATAATGATTGAGTATGATTGATGTATGATGATGAATGAGATGTGATTGAGAATGATGTGGATGTTGATGAATTATAATTGAATTATTTATATGGCTTATGAATTTGAATGATCTGAGATACGAGATTCCCTAGATTAAGTGCCGTGGCTTGCCACCACGTGTACTAGGTTGAAAACTCGATACTCTGTTGACCCTACGACGTAAGTGTGACCGGGCACTATATAAATTCCCGGGAATGTTACCCCCATTGAGAAATATTAATTATTTGAGAAAAAGCTATGCATAGACTCTTGGGGATGCACGTCGGGGGACAGTCTAAGGACAATTCAGACTTGTCGGGTTGGCTGGATAACCGACAGATGAGCCTCATCAGCCATAGGACAGGCATGCATCATATGCATATTACTTGAATTACTTGCTTGTTTATTAACTGAGTGTGCCTAAATGTACTTGCCATGTTAAATGTATATTTGTTATCTGCAGTACTTGTAACCTTCTTGTGTTTGCCTTTGTCTGTTTAGTTGTCTGTGAAAATGCATGATGGAGTTGGAGGTATGGAGGAATGGCAGTATGGGATTTAGATTTAAGGTTAAGTTAAGTTAGGATTAAATATTTTTAGAGAATCACCTTTTATGGCTTCTGTTTAATACTTTAAGCTCTATAATCTGAGTGTCGGCGTCCTAGGATTGCCTCTGGCATTCCCAGGACCTTATATATTATGTGTGTGGTACCTTTACCATACTGAGAACCTCCGGTTCTCATTCCATACTATATTGTTGTTTTTCAGATGCAGGTCGAGAGGCATCTTGTTAGGCATCTGGACTCTTGAAGCGGAGTAGTTACTGGGTTATTTTGTTATGCTATGATGTATATATATGTACTTAACTTTCTCTCCACATAACTTATTCTTTTTTATCCTCCTAGAGGTGTATGGAGAGGCAGGATTTTGTTTATGTACATCTGGGTTTTGGATATGTATATATATGTATATGTGTGTATATTCTCCGGCCAGTCTTGACTTCGCAGGCTGAGTCAGGAGCTTGTTATTTTGTACCTTTGGCACTCTATTCTTACTTCTGTTATCTTATGTTTAATAGTTATGGTTTTCTTAGCACGCAGGTTAACTCGTTCCTTGAACGTTGCGCTTTTATTTTGCAATTTTTATTTCCTCTATTCTTCAAGGCTCCTAGCATATTATAATTCTTCTGCTATTATATGTACTCATTTTATTTTAGAGGTCGTAATACCACATCACCTCTGTTTTACGACTTAAGCGTAAAGCTTTGTGTGGTAGGGTGTTACATTATGGTATCAGAGCAGTTCGTTCCTATAGAGCCTGAAAGACGGACTAATTGTGCTTCTGTGCATTCTCTGTATATATGTTTATGTGCTATTAGGATATCTGACTGATATATATGGCATAAACGTTTGTGAGCATGCATTTGGAACTTAAAGCATTAGACCTGCGATATTGAGACTGATCAACTTAATATCACTTGTTTGGTGTGTATAGGGACCAGATGTCAACTCGCGGATGCGGTCGCGGGCGAGGTAGAGGTAGGACAGGCACCGTTACTCCTGCTTCCATAGGGACTGATCTAGTAGACTTTTATGGCTGCCCTGGGAAATATGGTTGCAGCTATGCAGGCAACAGCTGAGGCATTGGGTAATCAAATAAATCAGGGTAATCATGGGAACAATAATGATGAGGATGGTCCTATGACACTTGCTACATTTCTGAAAGTTCATCCTCCGACCTTCAGGGGAACCTCAAATCCCACTGACGCAGATAATTGGATTCAGGCTATGGAAAGGGCGTTACAGGCACAACAGGTTCCTGAAGAGCAATGGGTTGAATTTGGAACTTATCAGTTGCAAGGTGAAGCTCAGTATTGGTGGCAGGGAAATCGACGTATCCTGCAGCCTGATGGTGCTGCGATTCCTTGGGAGGTTTTCTTGACAGAGTTCTATAAGAAATACTTTTCTAATTCAGCTAGAAATGCCAAGGAACTTGAATTAATGCAGTTAAAGCAGGGACAGATGACTGTTGCTGATTATACCAGTAAATTTGAGGAGTTATGTCACTTTTCTCATATCTGTCAAGCTGCGCCTGAAGATTTTGCTGAATGGAAGTGTATTAAATATGAGGGAGGTCTTCGGAGCGATATTCTGAGCTTCGTTGCCCCAATGGAGATCAGGGTGTTTTCTGAATTGGTGAATAAGAGTAGGGTGGCTGAGGATTGTGTGAGGAAGGCGGCAGCAGAGAAAGGAAGTTTGAGGGTGCCTTTCCAGAGGCCTTCAGGGAGGAATTTTGCTCCGAGAGGTAGGAATTTCAAGCGTGGAGGCTTTGTTCCGCAGCAAACTCAGGGTCAAGGTAATTACAGAAGGCCAAATACTAGTGCTAGTCAAGGAAAAAGGTTTGGGAAGCAGCCACAGCAGGATCTGAATTGTCAGAAGTGCGAAAAATATCATCCTGGAGTCCCGTGCAGATTAGGACTTGGAGTATGCTATTCCTGTGGACAGCCCGGGCATATAGCCAGTAATTGCCCTGAGAAGAAGAAGTATGAGACTAGTAGGGTGCAGAAGCCGGGGAGAGTATACACCACTTCTACCATAGGTGCTGAGGGATCTGAGACACTGATTAGAGGTAATTGTGAAATGGCTGGTAAAATCTTAAATGCTTTATTTGATTCAGGAGCAAGTCATTCATTTATTGAATTTGAAAAGGCCCATGAATTAGGATTGAGAATGGTGGTTTTAGGTTATGATTTGAAAGTATATAATGCTACTCATGAAGCTATGGTGACTAGGATAGGATGTCCACAAGTTCCCTTTCGAGTACAACAGCGTGAATTTGTGCATGATTTGATTTGTTTGCCTATGACTGGTCTTGATCTCATTTTGGGATTGGATTGGTTATCCAAGAATCATGTTTTGCTTGATTGTTCTGAGAAGTCAGTACAGTTTATGCCGGAAGGGTCAGAAGCACCGGTTGTGGTGAATAGTTACTATTTGAATTCTATGATAGTAAACTGTTCAGGAACTGAATGTCAGGGTATTATGTTATTAACTGCGGGAGTATCAGGTGATGATCAGAGTTTAGAGCAAATTCCGGTTGTATGTGAATTTCCAGATGTGTTTCCGGATGATATTAATGAATTCCCACCTAACCGAGAGGTTGAATTTGCAATTGAGTTGGTACCTGGATCCGGTCCAATTTCAATTACTCCTTATAGGATGTCGCCTTTAGAAATGGCTGAACTGAAGGCTCAGCTGGAAGATCTGTTGGGTAAGCATTTTATCCGACCAAGTGTTTCTCCGTGGGGAGCGCCAGTGTTACTGGTAAAGAAGAAGGATGGGAGTATGCGGCTGTGTGTCGATTATCGGCAATTGAATAAGATCACTGTGAAGAATAAATATCCGTTGCCTAGAATCGATGATCTAATGGATCAGTTACAGGGTGCCGGTGTGTTTTCTAAGATTGACCTGCGATCCGGAGATCATCAGATAAGGGTTAGAGACGAGGATATTCTGAAAACTGCTTTCAGAACCCGTTATGGTCATTATGAGTATACAGTGATGTCTTTCGGGTTAACTAATGCCCCGGCAGTATTTATGGATTATATGAACAGGATTTTTCGACCGTATCTGGACAAGTTTGTTATTGTCTTCATTGATGACATTCTTGTTTATTCTAAGACTGAAGAGGAGCATGCTGATCACTTTGCGAACTGTGCTACAAATTCTGAGAGATAGGAAGTTATATGCTAAGCTATCTAAATGCGAGTTCTGGAAGAGTGAAGTGAAGTTTCTCGGCCACGTGGTGAGTAAGCAGGGGATAGCTGTGGATCCTGCTAAGGTGGAAGCAGTGATGAATTGGGAGCGACCAACTTCAGTGACAGAGATCAGGAGTTTCTTAGGTTTGGCGGGGTATTATCGTAGATTCATTAAGGGATTTTCACAGCTCGCCTTACCTTTAACTAAATTGACTAGGAAGGATACGCCTTTTATCTGGACTCCGGAATGTGAAGAAAGTTTCCAAGCATTGAAGCACAGGTTGACTAATGCACCTGTATTGGTATTACCTGAACCAAGTGAACCGTTTGAAGTGTATTGTGATGCATCTCTGAAAGGGTTAGGGTGTGTTCTGATGCAGCACCAGAATGTTGTAGCATACGCCTCACGGCAGTTAAGGCCGCATGAGATGAACTACCCGACACATGATTTAGAACTTACTGCTGTTGTGTTTGCTTTAAAGATTTGGAGGCACTACCTCTATGGCGTTAAGTTTCATGTTTTCTCAGACCATAAGAGTTTGAAGTATCTTTTTTAGCAGAAAGAGTTGAATATGCGTCAGAGGAGATGGATGGAGCTTCTGAAAGATTATGATTTTGAATTGAATTATCATCCAGGAAAAGCAAACGTTGTGGCGGACGCTTTGAGTCGGAAGTCTTTATATGCAGCTTGGATGATGCTACGGGAGGAAGAGTTACTGAAGGCATTCCAAGGTTTGAATTTGGTAGTTAGAGAAGAATCTGGAATCCTGTGTTTGAGTCAGTTGCAAATTTCTAGTGATTTTAAATCAGAACTTCTGAAGGCTCATCGAGACAGTGAAGCGTTACGTAAGGTATTACTAGCAGTCGAACAGGGGAAACAGTGGAGAGTGTCAGAAGAACAGGATGGTTTGTGGAAGTTTAAGAACCGGATTGTTGTGCCAGATATTGGAGACCTGCGACAGAGAATCTTGAAGGAAGCTCATAAGAGCGGGTTTTCAATTCACCCAGGGAGCACTAAAATGTATCAAGATCTGAAAGCGATTTTCTGGTGGCCAGGGATGAAGAATGATGTGGCATTACATGTATCTAAATGTTTAACGTGTCAGAAGGTTAAGATTGAGCATCAGAGACCATCAGGAACCCTTCAGCCTTTGGAGATTCCACAATGGAAATGGGAGAGTATCGTAATGGATTTTGTGATAGGTTTGCCTAGAACCCGGTCTGGTTGTGACGCTATTTGGGTGGTTGTGGATCGACTGACAAAATCAGCTCACTTTCTTCCTATCCGAATAAGCTACACAATGGAGGACTTGGCTCGAATGTATATCAAAGAGATTGTCAGGTTGCATGGTGTGCCTTCTACTATCATATCTGACAGAGATCCTCGTTTCACATCAAGATTCTGGAGAGCTTTTTAGCATGCATTTGGAACTCAGTTAAGCTTGAGTACTGCGTATCACCCTCAGACAGATGGTTAGTCAGAAAGAACTATTCAGACCTTGGAAGATATGCTAAGAGCTTGTGTTTTGGACCAGCCGACAAGCTGGGATCGGTATATGCCATTAGTAGAGTTTGCTTATAATAATAGCTATCATGCAAGCATCGGAATGGCTCCATATGAGGCTCTGTATGGCAGGAAATGTCAGTCTATGTTATGTTGGTATGAAACTGGAGAAAGGAGTTTATTAGGGCCTGAGATGATAGCTGAAACTACTGAACAGATAAAGAAGATTCGTAGTCGAATGCTTATAGCCCAAAGCCGCCAAAAGAGCTATGCTGACCAGAGGCGAAAGCCTTTGGAATTTGAAGAAGGAGAACATGTCTTTTTGAAAGTTACACCAACCACTGGAGTGGGAAGAGCTATTAAGACCAAGAAACTGAATCCCCGTTATATTGGACCGTTTGAGATTCTGAAGAGAATTGGACCAGTGGCTTATAGAATTGCCTTACCGTCGTACCTTTCGAATTTGCACGATGTATTTCATGTATCACAGCTTCGGAAGTATACTCCTGATGCAAGTCATGTTCTAGAACCAGAACCAATCCAAGTGAGAGAAGATCTAACACTTCCAGTATCCCCGGTAAGAATTGATGACACCAGCGTTAAACGGTTACGAGGAAGGGAAGTATCATTGGTAAAAGTAGCTTGGAGTCGAGCTGGTATCGAGGAACATACCTGGGAGCTCGAATCAGATATGCGAAAGGACTATCCACATCTCTTTTCAGGTAACTAGATTTGAATTTTGAGGGCAAAATTCTTTGTTAGGTGGGTAGAATGTAAACCCCGGTTAAATTAGTAGATAATTAGTCAATAAATTAATTTTTAATAAGGAATATTAGAAACGTGAATATTATATCAAATTAGGATAGAGCTCATCGAAACGAGAATTTTGACACCAATTTCGAAGAAATCGGTCCAAGATTGGACCGAACGGGCCGAACCGGTTGAACCGGGTCCAAACCGGACTGTGGGACAACTAGTCCAACAATTAAAAAGAGCCACGGGCTCTTGTTTCTCTTCATTTCCCTCAACGACGCAGCAAGCCTCCCAGGGAAGAGAAGAAGAGAAATTCGTTTACGGTGAATTCAATTTCCCGTAACTTTCCCGTTCGAGCTCCAATCGCCGCACCGTTTGCGGCCACGCGTTCACCGCGTCGAGCTCTACATTTCTACCGGAACAATTTCATAGGTAACTCATTATTTTACACTCAGCCTTCATTTCCCCCAATTTTCGAATTTTAAGTGGGAATGTTGAATTTCTTTGATTTCTGATGTTTTAGGATCCAATTAGCTTGAGAGAAACGTTCACTCTTGCTTATGTGAAGCTTGGGTAAGTTGAGGATACGATAATTCTATTTTATTTTCATTGAATTTGAGCTTTGAGTATTAAATTGGATATATATGTGTTATGAATGTGTATTAGGTTGTGAATAAATAATTGGAGTTTGAAATTGTGAATACTGGAACTTGGAGGAAGCGAATTAGTTGAGTTTTGAGGGGCTGTCTTGGTTTTGAATAAATAGCTTTGGTCGTTCCTTGAACGTTGCGCTTTTATTTTGCGATTTTTATTTTCTCTATTCTTCAAGGCTCCTAGCATATTATAATTCTTCTGCTATTATATGTACTCATTTTATTTTAGAGGTCGTAATACCACATCACCTCTATTTTACGACTTAAGCGTAAAGCTTTGTGTGGTAGGGTGTTACATAACTTCTAAAGAAATAAGGTTTGAGGAATAAAGTTTGAGGAAGATTGAATAATTTGAATCAAATAATCTAATTTTGAGCACAATCTCGTGACAAAGGCAAAATATAACGCTTACTTGAGATATTGTGCATGAGACTCAATGGGGATGCTCACTTGAGACCCAAAGGATAAGGCTCAGGTGGGACAGCGATATGTAACGCCCACTTGAGATCAGAAGGAAGGCTCCCCATGAGGATGGCGATATGTAATGCTCATGGAAGGGCGTTGGCTAAGGTAGGGGTGGCAATACGTAACGCCTATCTCAGGACCACTATCAGGTATCAGACAATAAACTGACGCGTGAGCTTGAATAGGAATAGACATTCATCATGTGTATTTGTATGAAATACTTGTATGTTTGTATTGTGTACGTTGCTTGTGCTTATTGGTTTATAAAAATGACTGTGAACTGAGGTGATTGAGGATAAATTAATGTAATTGAAAATTACTTTAAAGAAATATGATTTGAAAGAAAACTGCTAAATCATTTAAAGTAAGAACTTAGAATTTTAAATGTTTAGTAAAGGAGATTATTCTTGAAAGATAAGTGAGCTATATGCATTTATTCTTTACTTTTATGGCATTCTCGACCTCTACTGAGAACGAGTGGTTTAGTTCTCACCCCAAAATTTTCACCCCTTTCAATGTCACAAGCTTGAAGAATCAGTGTGAAGCTGCAGACAAATAGTGAATTATGTTTTCTAAACCTAATTGCCTTCATAGAGTCCCCTTGCTCTTGTTGCTTAAGATTTTATTTTATACAGAGGGATAGGTATTATACCTGAGTTTTATTTGATTTCACTGGTGTAATATTTATTATTATTAATATTTATGTGATTATTATTACCTGAAGATCTTTGATATATGGCTTTAAAGAATAAAAGCAAAAATTTTTCTGGAGTTTTCTTAAAACTGAAATGCGACATCGATATAAAGGCTTCGTATTAAATAGATAATAAAGAAAAACAGGTCAGTAACACCTTACCTTTAGTACGATCATGATGAGTTAGGAGTTTGGTCGTTACATATAACAAAAAAAACAAAAAATAAAAGAAACATCCGAAACTAACAAAAAGAAACATCCAAAATTGTTGTAAAAGATTATCCAAAACTTTTCAATTATAGTAAAGAAGAATGCATCATTTTCGGATATAGAAACATCCAAAACCTAACAAAAGAGAGATATCCAAAGCCTAACAAAACGAGACATCCAAAATTATTAAAAAATGAGTATCCAAAAACTAAGAAAAGAATCATCTAAAACTATTAAAAAATCCAAAACCTAAAAAGAAGAAACATCCGAAATATAAGAAAAAGAAACATTCAAAACATATAACAAAAATGCATCCGAAATCTAGGAGAAAGAAACATAAAAAACTAGTAAAAAGAATCATTCAAAACTTAGAAGAAGGTCTGGGGGTGACGAGTTTGATGTCAAGGCATCTCGTTAAAAGGCTTTTGCTGAACTGGGGAGTGGGTTGATGTGGCCTTGCGCTGAAAACAGCACCAACTGAACATGAAGCTCTTTTTTCTCGTTAAAAGCCATGGTTTCACAAATAAAAACTAACAGGGTGATGGAGATATTGTTAGAGTGTTATTATTTTTTTATGAATATTGATTAATGAATATGCAGGACAATAACTTGTAGGGGAAGGCCGCAGTACAAGGAATTGCTGAGGAGGCGCACGTCACGACACGAGGAATTATAGGGTAAGGCATGCGCGTCATGGGACGAGGTGTTGCATGGAGAGGCGCAGCGCCACGACGATCATGGTTGGTGGGGGAGGGGCGTGATGCCGCTGAGAGAAGAGTTGGGGGAGGATGCGGCGGCGCACTGTAAGATCCGGTTAATTAACGGCTAATTAACCCATAAATGAGAATTTATTCTAGAAAGCCAAAAATGTTATTTTTATGGCTTAATATGATAGAGGAAATTGAGACGAGAATTTCGGTACCAATTTTATAGAAATCGGACCAAGATTGGACCGAACGGGCCAAACCGGGCCAACCGGACCCAAAGTGGGCCCTTGGCCCAACTAAACTAAACCAAAACCCTAGTTTTCAGCACTCTCTCTCCTCATTTGAGACACTAAACACGCTGAAATGGAGGCCATGGAGGGAAGAACACTCTCTCAAGTTCTATCTCTCACTTGATCTTCAAACCACCATAACTTTTGATCTAGAGCTCCGATTGCCGCTCCGTTTGCGGCCACGCGTTCACCGCGGAGAGCTCTACAAAACCCATACAATCAATCTTGAGGTAAGCCACGTTTTACTGTTCGAAATTCCAGCCCTTGATTTCGAGTTTCATGAGTAAAAATGTTGAGATTTTGGGTTCTTTGATGTTATAGGACCCAACTCTCTTGAAGAAGAAGGTTAATCTTGTCTCTTTGGACCTTGGGTGTGGTAAGATTCTCAACCCTAGTATAATTTGTTGTTCTATGATGTTTGGGTATTGAGATGTTGTGTATGGGTATGATGATTGTGGCTTAGGTTGTGTATATGTGAATATTGGAGCTTGATTGGTGATTTTGGAAAGCTTGGAAGAGGGTTTTGTGTGATAAAATCTGTTCTTGGAGGTGTTGAGACCTTGAGAGCTTGAGGAAAAGTGGTTTGGAAGTGCTCCGGTTGAGCTTGGGAAATCGGCTAAGGTATGGTTTTAGTTTCCCGTATCTAATATGTAATGTGGTAGGAAATACTTAGGCTAGAGGCCCTAAGATAGGCATTGAATTGTTGGTGTTGTTGAATGGTTGAAATATATGATGTGTTCATATATGTGATTATGAATATTGATGCCTTGATTGTGTGAAATATGAGAAATGCATGTTGTGATATATGCTTGATGGATGATTGAGGTTGAATTGATGGGTGGTACCATGTTGATGGTGAGTATGATGTTGATTATGTATAATGATGGTTAATTGGAAATGGTATTATTGGAAATTGGGATGAGGAAGGATGTATGACATGATATTGTGTTTGTCCTTTAGCCATTTGATTGAGAAGTGTTAAAATGGTTGGATGTGGTTTTGGAAACCTTGGTAAAGTGTCAATGTGTGAGTTGAGGATGGCTTGTTGTTGATTTTGGTACATTTTGAATGATTTCAAAGAGAAGGATTGAAATTGGCATGTTTGATTGATTTTGAAAAGAGTTGAAAGTGGCTTGTTTTGAAAATGGCACCTTGTGGTTTTGTATGAAAACATGGTTTTTGGGCATACTTTGACGGGACATAACTTGGACTACGGATCTCTGATTTGTGCCAAATCTGTTTAGAAATGAAATTGGATCCAGGATGTCCATGCCGTTCGAAGAACGAGTGAAAAACGATTTAAAATGAGGAAGTTATGTCCGTCGGAAGATTGGGGTTTGAATCTGTAAATTCTGCAGCTTTTAACTTAGAAAATTTTTAGCAGAATGACCCCTCGCGCATAGGCGCACTTGGCGCGTATGCGCCGTTCTTCGAGAAAGCATCATCCACGCGTGCGTGTGGAGTGCGCGTACGCGTGGCCCTGTTTTCATCCCAAAGTTGATTTTTGAGTTTTAAAAGCCAAACTTCATACTTCTAAGCCTCCAATCTCACCACTTATGTCTTAAATCATTATGATATGCCTAGCATAAGGAAAAGGGCTAGTGAATGTGGTAACTTGCGAGTGAAGCAAGGGAAAAATGAATGATCCATGAGGATCAAAGATGATTATGTGAGATGTGGAGGATGGCGGTGGAAGTGCTTGTTATGCCATGGGCCGAATGGCCGTAATTGTTAATGAATTGGCTGGTTATGGATTTAACCGTGAGCCGGATGGCTGGATTATGCCGTGTGGCGGCGGAGCCATGTTTATGGCTAAGTATAAATGCATATATGCTGTTGAATGAATTGTGAATGTTGGCACTTCCACTATTGGAGATGAGGGTTTCCCTGGGTAGTAGCAATGGCTAGCCACCATGTGCTCCAGGTTGAGACTCGAAGCTCTGTTAACCCAATGTCGTAAGTGTGGCCGGGCACTGTGAAAGGCCCGGATGAGCTCGCCCCCATAAATATTCACCAGTGATGGTGATGGATAAATATTCACCAGTGAGGGTGATGGATATGGATCATGATTATGATCAAGTTTATGATGAGTATAACTCGAGTTGGGGATGCACGACAGAGGGACAGTCCAATGGCTAGCTACCAGGACTTGTCGGGTTGGCTCTATAACCGACAGATGATATCATCAGCCACTAGGGACAGGCATGCATCATAAGCATACTACATGAATTGTTTGAGATTGCCTATTTGACTGCATATTACTTGCTAATTGCCTAAATGCCTTATTTGTTCCTATTTGTAAATATCTTGTCTGATATAACTGTGTTTGCTATATTATACTCCTGCTGGTTGTTGGGAGGTCTGAAGGAAGTAGAAAGGGAAGTATTAGTTAGACTGAAGGATCTTTAGTTAGTTGCCACTTACGGTTTAGCTTGTTTATAAGCTTTGATATTATCTGAAGGAAGTTCTAGGATTGCCTTCGGCTTTCCTCTATTATTATGTATTATATATGTGGAAGCTGTTACCGTACTGGGGACCTCTGGTTCTCACCCATGCGGATTTTGTGGTTTTCAGATGCAGGACGCGAGGCTTCTCGTTGAGGCATGCTGGAGACTTCTGGATTAGCGAAGATCCTTTGTTCTTGGGACTCTGTTTTGGGTTATATATCTTGTTTAGATACTTTTATCTCCATTAAATAATACAAACTGTGACGACTCCTTCTAGAGGGGATTTTTGGAGAATAGGTTTTCCGTATTTGTGTCCCTTTGGGTTTCCTTTGGGGTTTCCTTATTTTATCATATGTATATATTGCTATGCTCGGACCGGTTCTCTTCGCAGCCGGGTTTTGAGTCTTGATATTCTTGTTTTTGACACTCTTTATATATATGATCTTGCGTTAGCTTATCCTTTGCTCGTTGTGTTAGTGATCGGAGTGTTGCGCTTTCGAGTTGCGGTTTTTGTTTATCCCTTTTTTCTACAAGGCTCCTAGTTATAATCAATTATTCATACTACTATACGTACTAAATTTTTGTTTTAGAGGTCGTAATACCTTGCCATCTCTGAATTATGACTTAAGCATAAGACTTTGTATGGTAGGGTGTTACATTATGGTATCAGAGCAGTTCGTTCCTGTAGAGCCTGAGGAATGGACTGACTATGCTTCTGTGCATTCTCTGTATGTGTGTTATGTGCTGTTAGTATATCTACTTGATATAGTTGGCATAAACGTTCATGAGCATGCATTTGGGACTTTGAAGCACTAAACTTCCGATATTGAGACTGATCAACTTAATATCGATTGTTTGGTGTGTATAGGAACCAGATGGTGCCTCGTGGACGCGGTAGAGGCCGTGGGAGAGGACATACGAATGCTCGTGCGCCGGAGACTAACCCTAATGACCCGGTGAACTTTATGACTGTGTTGGAAAACATGGCTGCTGCTATGCAAGCCACTGCTGAGGCTCTTGGTCAACAGATGAACAACCATGGTAATGACGGAGGCGGAGTTCAGGACCCGATGACACTGGCAAACTTTTTGAAGGTTAATCCCCCGAAGTTCAAGGGAACTACTAGCCCGACTGAGGCCGATACATGGTTTCAGGCCATGGAACGAGCACTACAAGCACAGGTGGTGCCTGAAGGACAACGTGTTGAGTTTGCTACCTATTTGCTCACTGGTGAAGCGTCGCATTGGTGGTAGGGTATCCGACGCCTTCTGCAGCAGGGTGATGATTATATCACCTGGGACGTCTTCCAAGAGGAGTTCTATAAGAAGTACTTTCCGACTTCTGCTAGGACGACCAAGGAGCTTGAATTGTTGCAGCTGAAGCAGGGTACTATGTCCGTATCTGAGTATACTGACAAGTTTAAGGAGCTGTTCAGATTCTCTCGTATGTGTCAAGGGACTCCGATGGAATATGAGGAATGGAAGTGTGTTAAGTACGAAGGAGGACTCCGGAGTGATATTTTCGGTTCGGTGGGGCCAATGGAGATTAGGACTTTCTCCGAGTTGGTGAACAAGTGTAGGGTTGCTGAAGAGTGTGTGAAGAGGGTAGCCGCTGAGAAAGGAAGTCACAAAGGATCGTTTCCACAGAACCGAGGCAAGAGCTTTGCACCTAGAGGTCCGTCTTTCAAGAGGGAAGGTTCTTTTAGGAGGCCCAACAACAACTACTCCCAAGGAAAAAGGTTTGGGAAGCAGCCTCAGAATGATCAAGCTTGTACTAGGTGTGGGAGTCACCATCCGGGAGTACCATGCAAGGCCGGATGGGGTTTGTGCTAATTGTGGAAAGGCGGGGCATAAGCCGCAAGTTGTCCGAGAGTAAAGCAGGTGCGGGAAGCACAACAGACTGGCGGGTGTTCACCACTCAGCTGTGGTGCAGGGATCCGAGACACTCATTGGGTAACGTGAATAGCTGGTCAACTTAAGAATGAGGCAGCATTATTTGCATTGGAGGA